>NC_068343.1:12871384-13093484 GCF_014633365.1 Diospyros lotus | reverse complement strand
ATAATTGTCCATCACAAATCAATATTTTAAAAGATCAAACCAATTTACGCTTTATTATTGCATGAATCCTTTCACCTTCTAAATTTGATGGCAAAATCAATATAAATAATAATAAAAAATTTATCAAAAAAAAAAAATATGTTCATCCATGAAAATCATCTCAAGGGAATGTATAATAAGTTTTTTTATTACCTATCTTCAAAGCAAAAATCTCTCAAAGTCTCAAAACTCGAACATTAAATCCATATTTTGAAAAGTTACTTTAATAAGCTTTATTATTAAATTGTACAGCAATATATAAAATAAAAAATCTTGATATGAATTTCCTATTTAATACACAAAAATTATTACATTTGAACAACAAATCATTAAATATTTACATTAAATTAAATATAGTGATTAATTAATTATTAAAGTAAAAATAATTTTATTATATTATATATTTATTTTAATAAATTATAATTAAAAACTCCTAAACGAAGTAAGTAAGAGTTTTTCAATACTAATTAAAAATTCTCTTACAATTTTTAATTTATGCAATGATAACAAAACATTGAAAATATGGATTTTAACTTATTTTTCTTTTACAATGCATTAATTTTCTTCCATGGTGTTGAAAATATGATATATTCAATCTTAATTAGTATTGAAAAATTCATGCATTATTCTTGAATAAGAGATACCTTAAATCTTAATTAGTATTGAAAAACTCATGCATTAAATTAAATGTAATGATTAATTAATTATTAAAGTAAAACTATTTATTATATTATATATTTATTTATAAATTTATAATAAATATAAATATAAATTAAAACTCCTAAATGTGAGGAAGCATGGTTTTCCAATAAAATTAAAAAATTCTCTTAAAATTTTTAATTTTGATCTTAAAATTTAATTTTTGCAATGATAACAAAATTTTAAAATTATAGATTTTGACTTATTTTTCTTTTCCTATGCATTAATTTTCTTCCATAGTCTTGAAAATGTAATATCTTACATCCTAATTAGTATCAAAAAACCCATGCATTAGTATTGAAAATATGATATATGGATTTTGATTTGTTTCATAGTCTTGAAAATATGATACCTTAAATATTAATTAGCATTAAAAAACCTAAGGTATCATATTTTTAAGACTATAATAATATAGTTATTAAATTAAAATTAATAATTAATTAATCACTACCTTTGATTTGATGCAAGTTTTTGAAAGAAAAAAATCATTATTAATTGTCACTTGACAAAATACTTTGGCCGACTATCCTACTTTAATATATTATATAGGATATATAGGATTTAAAGATAACATTTTATACGAATGAATAATTTTTATGATTTAATTAATAGTTTAAGTTATCTATTCATATTTTACATAAAATAATATTTATTTTTGATTGATCGAGGGATTGATTGATGAATGATATGACATAAAATATTTATTTTTGATTAATTAATAGTATTGGAAAACCCTTGCAAATTTAATACAAATTTTAGAGACAAAAAATAGTTTGGCAGATTAAATTTTGGAGGGAAAAAATATTTGTAAACTATTATAATTTATTTAATATATTATATAAAAAAGATAAGATTTTATTCAAATGGACGATTTTTTATAACTTAATTAATAGTTTAACTTGTCTATTCATATTATCAAAATAATATTTATTTTTGATTGATTGAGGGATTAATTGATAAGAATATATGGTATAAAATATTTATTTTTTGATTAATTAATAGTATTAAAACTCATGTAAATTTAATGTAAATTTTAGAGGCAACTTTTTGGAGGAAAACTATATGTAGAAAGTCTGCTACTTTATATATTAAGATAACTGTAGGAATTTAAAATATTAATTATTAATTATCTGATTAATAATAATAGTAAATAATTAATGTAATTGCATAGAAATTGCCCAGTTGATTATCCAAAATGTGTGACTGTTTGGAAGTCTGAATGTCACATTGAAAACTAAATGATGTCTCATTTTAATAACAATATAAATTTAAAATATTAATTATTTGATCATCCCAACTGATTAATAATGATAGTGAATAATGAATGTAATGGCATAGAAGTTGCATCCAACTAATTAGTGATTATCTCAAAAAAAAATACGTATACCTTTTTAATGAAGTGTTATTTTAAATAATAACAGTAGAAAATTTAAATATTAATTTATTTCTTGAAAAAAAAAATTAAACCAATAAAAAAAAATTGTGAAGGTACTAGACATGAGAGTTATGGCTGTGTTTACTTTTCTAGTGCTTTAGTTTCATATGGAGCATACTTTTTGTTATGTTAGCATTTTAATAACAAAAGAAATTTAAAATATTAATTATGTAATTAATAATGAGATTGAATAATTAATGTAATTGCATAAAAGCCATAATTAAATTAATTTTATTTGACTATCCCAAAATGTGTGACTCTTAGGAAGGTGAAGATCATATTAAGAAGTAAACGATGTTTCATTTTAAATATAACATAAATTTAAAATATTAATTGTTTAATTATTCAAGCTGATTAATAATAGTAGTGAATAATTAATGTAATGGCATGTAATGGCATAGAAATTGCCATTACATTAATTATTATTCCAGCTGATTAGTGATTATCTCAAAAAAATTGTGTATACCTTTTAAATATTAATTTATTTTTTAAAAAGAAAAAAAAAGAAGCTGATTTTGAGCGGGAAAGTTTTGTGCAGCTACTCTTATACTTTAATATATATTAATATATATATATATTAGTTTATGTATTTTCAATATTTGAATTTTCCTTTTTTTTTTTGATAATTAGAATGAAGACACAACAAAAGGAAAGTTTTTATAAGATATGCAAAATATTTTAGTTTTTATTTATTTATTTTTGCAGTTTCTTTTTCTTAGACGGGTAGCTTGTGTAATTATGTAAAATCTTGGTGGACTAGTCTAGTGTAATATAATCTCTAAATTTTGAGCCCCTGATTTTGCAATTGAGAATTCTAATTGGGAAACTTTTTATGATTTTCCAAAATTGCTAATTAGAACCCTGATTTTTGAAAACTTAAATTGAGCCCTGATTTTTGATGATATTGCCAGAATTGATACTTTGAAAAAAAAGAAAGAAATGCGAAAAAATTGAAAACCAAAGTAAATTTCATTATTGTGGTGGAAAGCTTAAATTAAAGAAAAGCATCTTGAAATGTTAAAAATATTTTAATATTTTATAGGTACCCCTGGCAATTTTAAAAAATAAAGGATTAACACGTGAAAAATATAAAATATAGAGATATATACTGTGTCATTTAATTTGTTTCACATCGATTTTTTTTAAATTAAAAGGTATTTTGTTCTTTTACTATCATTAAAAAAATAATGTCATTATCTTAATAAATGAAATTAATATTTTAAGAATAAAATTATAATTATAACGAATTGTTTGTTGTTCATTTGATAAGGTTGATAGCATTATAATTTTTAAAACTCAATAATATGAACTATAATTTAGTAAAGAAATTGAAAGTTATAGTTATTGTGATCATAACCTAGAGAGATTTTTGACTAAAAAATAGATCTTAAGTATAATAATAACCTAGAGAAATTTTAATTAACTTAAGCCTATTTTACATACATAAAAATTTATCGTAATATATCAAAAAGGGGAGATTTAGCGGAAACGAGTACATAGTTGAGGGATCCAAATGCAATTAACCCCAAATCAACTATACGAGCAAGCGTGCTCCTCTCTCTAGACGCAGAGTCTGAACGCAGAAAGTATTCGGTCTCTCTCTACATATACACACACGTGCGCGTACAAGTATATATGAACGAGCGAAGATAAGAGAAAATGGCGCAACGCAGCCACTGATTTTGGGGGTTTGCGAAGCCGATCGAGCCAATCAATCAGTTGCTTCATAAACCCGTGATTACTATTTTCCAGGCACGTTGTGTTTTTGATCTTATTCATTCACCAAAATTTACGTTCTAGGGCTTTGCTGTATTGTATTATGAATTTTGTTCAATTTGGGTCCCTAATCTGGTTTTGGTGTTCAATCTAAGTTCTTCAGACCATCGCTTTCCATTAGCCCTCTGCTATACAGATTTGGTTGGTTTCCGAGGTTAGGTTGTCTCTATTGCAAGATCATGTACTACGTTTTTTTTTCGTTTTAAACGTTTTCCCTTTGATCCTCTTTGATAATCCATGATTTTTATTGATATCGAGGCAAAAATGTTCATAAATTTCAGTGCGCTTTTGTGGAAAAATTTAATTTTTGTCTCCACCACAGCCAAAATTGCTTGTTTCCTCGTGTTAATTTTGGATGAATGAGTTGATTTTAATCTGGCCACTGATTTGGGTTTGTGAAAACCTCTTTGGAAAGTAGGGGTAGGCTGCGCAGAAAACAAGTCCCCCCCATCCCAAATTGCATAAGAGGACAAGTTAATTTGTAATCTGCTTTGAGGTACACTAATCAATTGTGTTCATTTAATCTTGAGTAAGTTTACCAGTTAGCAACCTTGAATTGATAAAAAAAAGGAAAAAGAGAAAAAAAAAGCAGAAAGCTTTCGGCACAATTTTTATATAATATTTGATTATATGCTAATAACCATGTCTTTACAGGATGTCCCCAGAGCATGACATTTTGCAAGAGTCGGGTGAGGGTTGTCTTTGTACATGACCTGCCCTTTACTTTGCAAGGAAGCTATTCCTATAACTTGAACCTGTGAAGAGACTTTCCTTCCTAATGACTATGTTCTTAGTAAATTATATTCCTTGTGCTGGTTCTTGGATTAGTTTTTGGGTAAACATGTGCGGATGAGTACACGGATCTCTCTCTTCTTTTTCTTCTTCCTTTTTTTTTTGGGCTGATTAGCACATGAATCTTTCATTCTTACTGTCAAGAGTGTCCTTTTTTTTTACTCTACTTACTTTATGTGTCATGGCATAAGTGGGGTGTTTTAAGGTGCTTGCTTATCATCTTGGTTGCTCCATCTGCATTGTTGATTTTTTGAGCAATATTATTCATTATTTTATCAATGTTCTACACTCATTGAACAAGTATTGTGAATGCAGCCTTCTTGTTCTAAACTGACAGTTTCTCAGCATGAGTTCTTCTTTCTAAGTATAAATTGGTGACCGTGGAAGACTTTGTATCTTCTAGAAAAGGGTCGCATGCTTTGTTTGAATAGCACTATTTTGCTCATAACATAGCAATGATGTGGCTGGGAAGGAAAATTGTTTTCACTTTTTCATTGATTTTTCTTATCTGGTCACCGATATTTTTAGACATAGCAGTAGATATTTTGGAAAATATTATTCTAGGCGAAAATATAGGAAGTAGCATTATTTCTTTGCTTATTTCCTAATCTCTTTTTTACCTTTTAGGTAAACCTTTAGCTATTAGGTTTCATTAGAATCATAATTAGATTGGGATTATGTCTATTAATTGTCTATATATGGTTGTTTAGGATGCAACTGAAAGCAGACTTTGATTATTAATTTTGATATTGAGATGAGTTTGATTAAGTTTTAGTTTGTTCTTGTGTTGTTCTTTTTTATTCTGGATCAATTGGTATCAGAATTGACATTCCTGTCCTTCACACCTGCAAAAAAACCCAACTTTCTCCAGTTCGATGATCTTTCCAGCACCTGCAAGCAACAATCATAATCATCAACCCATAGCAGCAGCAATAGCGCATCACAACCATCAGTCTGTCAACCAACCACAATCAATTGAGCAATTGCAAACCATCATGAACCTTCACATCACATAATAGTGAAAACCCATCATAAACTTTCGTTGAAAATCCATTATAGACCTTCAAACAAAGCATCGGATACCTTCCAAAGTTGTGACTGAAGTAGTTGGAAACTCTAGCCAACTCAGTTTGGAGCCTAGCGACACTCTCATCAAAGATCTCGCAGCAAGTAAAGGTCCTTACTGAAGTCTTTGAAGCTTCTTGACCAGCATTGGGAGCCCTCACAGCCCCTTACAAAGTTTTTGAAGTTGAACGCCATTGCGAAGAACCAATCAAAGGCCATTGCAACAACTTCTGGTTGGTTTTGCGCTCTTCAATTGCCGCCAGAAACTCTTGCTGGCACCGTCGACCCAAGTCACACCTTTGCTTGAGGTCAAGGAGTGTCACTGCAACCCCTTGCTGAAACTCCTAGAACGTTCAACCAATTTCCACTAGTAAGCCATTTGTCCAATTCTAGATTACCGGATTGCCCTTGTTTGTCCAATTTCAAAACCCGAGCTAATTTGCTTTGACCAAGAAACCCATTAACCCAATTGCCCAGTCTCCCATTCAGCCCCTTTTAGTTTAACCAAAGCCTAATTACTTCTAACCCAATTTTTCCCTGAACCCAAGCCCAAGTTCCTACAAGCCCAAACCCACAAAAAATCAAATTTATGATCATCAAGAAATAGGTTGCTTCTTTACTTTTTTTGATTTAATTTTCTATTATCTAAATTGTTGTTAATTTAATTTGTGTGTTTAGAATATCATGGACCTTTATATTGCCTTATCCATGAAGCCCAACATGTCAAATCCTTCTTCCCAAATAATAGCCCAGATATATAAAAATATTCAATCAATACAGGACCCAACCAGTTAGACTAGATGAATCAAGATTCACAAGCCCATAATAGAGATGATTATTCACCTATAGTCCATACCTCCTCAATGAACAAGAAGTCTATGCTACGTCCTCTTTCACCTAGTATGTTGCCCCTTAATTGTTAAGTGACAACCACACTATTCTAACTGGGTGCTGGGTGCTTTTTCTTATTTTCTTTTCTTTGTTTTTCCTTATATGATGAAGCACGAATCCACTCTCTTCAATCGAGTGAGTAGTAAACTGGGCTACTTTAAGAAATATTGTGACCAGAAAATCAAAGAGGTAGTAGAACAGAAATTTCAAATTCCTAACTTAGATAGCCTAAGAAGGAGGTAATAAAAGAAATGTTATGGCAATTGTGGAAATTCCTGAGGAACCTCATATAGAAATTTGTTTGGTAATTGAAGAATCTAATGATATTGTCCCTGAGGAATTCCTGAAACTCCTTTTCCCTTTGCCCATTCTTCAACTTCCTGTTGATGTTGTTTTACAAGTGATTCTTCCTCTTAGTAAACCAACCTCTTGTTGACCTATTCATTAAACTTGCTCCAGAGTCTAAGATTCCATTACAGCTATCTTCACTATGCAAGCAAATATAAAAATTTGACATTTTTTTTTTTTAAATTTTAGGAGAATGTTCTTTACTAGGTATGGATGGATCCAATGTTTTGTTATTCATTAGGCGAATCCTCTAGTTGGAAAATGTTATTCTTTGTTTGTTTCCTAATTTCTTTTGTTTATGTTTTAAGTAAACCTTTAACTGTTAGGTTTCATCAAAATCCTAATTGGAGTATATGTATGTCCATTAGATGCCTATATGTAGTTATTTAGGATGTAATTGAAAAGAGACTTTGATTATTGATTTTGATATTGAGATATTGAGTTGAGTTTTTGATTGTTTTCTTCCCTTTGGTTCTGCATCAAATTATCCTAAACTCAATTAAATATATCATTGTTAAAATCAATAATCAAAATTTGCTTCCAATTACATCCTAAAGAATCAATAAAAAAAATTACATCCCAAAACACTAGTAGACATAATGCACCTCTAATTAGGATTCTAATGAAACCTAATAGCTAAAGGTTTACCTAAAAGATAAAAAGAGATTTTAATGAATAAAAGAAATTAGGAAATAAACAAAGGATTGATGTTAAATCCTATATTCCTCGTGGAATAATATTTTTCAAAATCCTAAGTATCCGCTTCTATGTCCTACATCAATCTCCCTAATGGGAGAAAACTTGTCCTCGAGTTTTGTGCATCTACCTGCTCAATCTTGAATGGATAAGAAAACATTGAATCTATCCATCCCTACAAGAATGTTCTGCTCACATGAAATAATGTCAAATTTATATTTTTGTGCATAGTAGAAAAGTACGTGTTATGGGATCTTAGACTTTGGTGTAGGTTCAAGAATGGGTCAACGAGTGGTTAAGTGGAGGAAGGATCACTTGTGAAACATCAATGGGAAGTTGAAGAATGGAAAAAAAGGGAATGGAGTTTTGGTAATTTTTTAGGGACAATATTGTTGGAACTTTCAATTATCAGACAAAGTTCTTTATGACATTTCTTAGAAATTTCCTTAACTTCCATAACAATCTCTTCCGTTATCTCTGGCTTAGGTTCATTGTGGTTAGGAATTTGAAATTCCTGTTATTCTATTACGCTTTTGATTTTTTGGTCCAACCTTCTTGAAGTTGTCTAATTTATCACTATTGGGGTTTTGAGCTTCTTGTTTTGGGTGCTTTTTCCTATTTACTCTTCTTTCTTCTCATATATCATGAGGCACAAATGCACACTTTAGTCAAGTGAGTAGTAAACCCATATAACATTGTTGTTGCAACTCAATAATTGAGGGCATACTGGATTAGGGAGGACCTAGCATGGATTTCTGGTTCTTGGAGAAGGTTTGGAGTGTTCTAAAACGCACTAGACGCTATTCGGGAGTTAGCTCGGGGCCTAGCGCCTAGGCCACTTATGCAGAACTAGAAAATATGCTTGGAGTAATGATAAAGAATAACTTAAAATACATAACAATATAATACTTATAGAAATTAGCTTAGAGAAATATTTATCAAAATTTTTATTTTATTTTTTTCATTATTTTCTAAATACCTTTCTCTCTCTCCCCGGTACTCGAACGCCCCATTTCAACCTTCTCATTCTCTCTCTCTCAATCCTGCATCCGCGGACCACCGTCGCCCACCTCGCCAACGCCGATCGGACCGTCGTCCCCCCGCCAACGCTGCTCAGACCACCGTCGCTCCCACCCGACCGGCTACAGAAACCCGCCGCCACGAGAGAGAAATCGAAGAGACGATTGGCGGCGGTGGCAGCAGTGACGAGAGTGAGAAATCGGGGCCAAGGGAAAATACCGAACGCAAATCCAAACACACAAATTGGAGCCAAGAGAAAAATCAAGGCCAAGGTAAGTTTGTAAGTCTTCGAAAATCAGGCAACCCAGGCTGCTAGGCGTCGATTGGGCCCGATCAAATCGGGCCTAGCGCCTAGGGTGCCAATTTGCCTGTATTCACAGTGGCCGCGTAGGCCGCCTTTTAGAACACATAGGTGAATAGTTACCCCTATTATGGGCTTATTAATCTTGATTCATCTGGTTTAATTGGTCTTATATGTATTGAAGGTTTTGATATATCCGGGCTTATTGGTGGGGAAGATGGGTTTAACATGTTGGCCTTCATGGCTAAGGAGGGAAATATAATCCATGATATTTCTAAGCACACAAATTAAATGAATATTACTTTAGAAAACAAAAAATTTAAACAAAAGAAGGAAGCGGCCTATTTTCTTGATGATGATGAATCTATTTTTCATGGGATTGGACTTGCAGGAACTTGGGCTTGGGTTAAGGGAAAAATTGTTTCTAAGGAATTAGGCTTGGGTTAAATCAAAATGGGGGCTGAATGGTAGGAATGGGTAATTTTCTCAGTTAAAGCAGATTTCTGGTTAATTGGGTTGGTGCAATTAAAATTGGGCAAACAAAGGGCAATCAGTTAATCTGTAATTGGATGAATGGTTTGTTGGTAAAAATTGGTTAAAGGTTTTGAAACTTTAGCGAAGGTCCATAACCTCAAGTGAAGATGCAAGTGAAACTTTGGTCATTGACATTAGTGAGAGCTTCGACGGTTGAAGGGAGCAAACCAACTAGAAGGTGTTGTTATGATGTTCAACTTCAACAACTTCAGTTAGGACCTTTACTTGCTACATGATATTTGGAGAGAGTGTCACTAGGCTTCTAAAAAAGTCGGCTAGGGTTTTAACTACTTCAATCACAATTTTGGAAGCTTCTGATGCTCTGTCCAATGGCCTTCAATGGATTTTCAGTGAAAGTTCCTGATGGGTTTTCACTGTTGCATTGTGAAGGTTGATGATAGTGCGTAATGGTTCAATGGATTGTGGGTGGTTGACATAATGATGTAATGCATTGCTGCTGTTATAGGTTGATGATAACGGTGGTTTTATGGAAAGATGATCAAATTGGAGAAAGTTGGGATTTTGGAGATGTGAAGGATAGGAATTTCGGCTATGATACCAATTGATGCAGGATTAAGAGGAGGAACAAACTAAACTCAATATCTCAATATCTAACAAAGTAGAGAAGAGAGACAAAATATAATAGCCTCATCGATCATTCCATTAATTAGATCTTGACCTTTAAATAGTAGCCCTAAAACTAATACATCAATATTACAAAAATGCCATTATTTAACAACAACAACTGGAAAAGAAATAACAGAAAAAACAAAATACAAACTAACAACTAAATTGCTAATATACAAAGCTCCAAAGTAAAATACAATGAATTAAAACCCCAAATACTCTATTACGCCCCCTCAAGATGGACCATGAGGATTGAGGATGGCCATCTTGGACAATAATGGAGAAAGCTGGGAACGAGGCAAAACCTTAGTAAACATATCTACCAGCTGATGGTGAGACCGAATAGGGAGAAGCTTGACTTGACCAGCTAAGACCTTGTCACGAACAAAATGGTAGTCAAGCTCTATATGCTTGGTGCGTTCATGGAAGACCAGATTAGTAGCAATATGGACACCAGCTTGATTATCACAAAATAGGAGAGCATGAAAAGAAACAGAAACCTGGAAATCCAACGAGAGCTGGGTAATCCAAGTGAGTTCACTAGCAGTGGCAGTCAAGGCACAATACTTAGCTTCAGCTGAGGAACGAGATACAATAGCTTGCTTTTTAGAATGCCTAGATACCAAACAATCATCAAGAAACACAATAACCCGTGATTCAACGCTGGGTATCTAAACAAGAAGCCCTGTCGGCATCTGAGAAAGCCCAAAGCTGCATAGAGGATGTTGCTGGAAAAAATAAACCCTAGCTAGGGGTAGCCTCAAGGTATTGCAGCAGGTGATAAATAGAATCAAGATGGGATTTCCGAGGACTAAAGACAAACTGACTGAGTTTGTGAACCGCAAAAGTAATATCCGGCCGTGAAATGGTAAGATATAGCAACACGATAAAGGGAAGGATCCTCAAGCAAATCACCATCAAAAGCACTAAGTTTCAGATTAGGTATCATAGGTAGAGAAACATGCTTACTATCCCAGAGACCTGAATCTTCCAACAATTGCAACGCATAATGTCGCTAAGAAAAAAATATACCCTTTTCAGATTGAGCAATCTTTAAGCCAAGAAAATATCTCAATTTTTCAAGATCCTTAAGTTTGAATTGGCTGTGGAGAAACAACTTAAGATCATTTATAGCTGTAAGATTAGGGCTTGTAAGGATCATATCATCCACATACACCAAAAGAGCCACAAAAGAAGAGCCTATGCCCTTAGTAAACAATGAATAATTAGATTTGGATTGTACAAAACCAAATTGAAGGAGGGCATTGGAAAATTTGGAAAACCACGGTCTTGAAGTCTGTTTTAAACCATAAATTGATTTATGTAACTAGCAAACTAATTTCTCCCCTTTTGAACCAACCGGGACTAGAGGCCTATATCCAAGAGGCAATTCTATATACACTTTTTCGAAAAGATCCCCATTAAGGAAAAACGTTGTTCACATCTAATTGTACAAAAGACCACCTATTCATAGCAGCAAAAGCCAACAAAATTTTCACAATGACCAACTTTGCTACTGGAGAAAAAGTGTCTACAAAATCCAAGCCTTCTTGTTGGGTATATCTTTTTGCAACCAAGCGAGCGTTGTGTCTCTCTATAGACCCATTAGACTTGTATTTTATTTTATAAACCCATTTACACCCAATGGCATGCTTGTGAGGAGGCAAAGAAGTGATTGTCCAAGTGTGGTTGAGATGCATAGCATCTAATTCAGCTTTCATGGCATCTCTCCAATGGGCATGGTGAATAGCTTGATGATAGAATTGAGGCTCAAAATCAGCTGATACTTGAAGGAGAAACGAGCTATGAGCAGGAGAAAAATTTGAATAAGAAAGATATTGAGACAAGGGATAAGGACTGTTGGTTAAAGGAGGTGTCTTGTGAGAGTGAAGGCTACAATGAAAATCCTGAAGGTATGTAGGAGGTCTAACCACCCTAGTAGACTTGCGAACATGAATTACAGGAGTAGGATTAGGCAAAGAAGTGGGACTAGCAACATGGAAAGAGGATCGATTGTAGGAAAATTTGAAGAAACAGCGAGCAATGGAGCATGAGAAGAAGGCAAGTCAGTAGCTGGAATTGGGAGCACCAAATCAGGAAAGGGGTCAACCACTTCATAAGGAGGAGTGACAGAATGAAAAAGGAAAATGTGCTATTGAAATTGCACATCTCGGGAAATGAAGATGGATTTGGTGTGAAGATCATAAAGTTTGTAACCTTTAATATTTGGAGGATAACCAAGAAAAATGCAAGCACTGGCCCTAGGATGAAATTTTGATCTATGAGAATACAATGTGGAAGCAAAACAAAGACTATCAAACACTTGAAGAGAGGCATAATCTACTGGTGACTAATATAACAGTTGATAAGGTGTTTTGGAAAGCAAGAGAGGAGAAGGGGTTCTATTTATCAAGAAAGTGGCAGTGAGAATGCAATCATCCCAGAACTGAATAGGACCCCTAGATTGAAAAAAAAGTGCTCGTGCCACATTTAATAGATGTTGATGTTTCCTTTCAACTATTGAGTTTTGTTCAGGCCTCTCAACACATGAAAACTGGTGTATAGCTCCTTTAGAGGCAAAATAATCGGCAAATTTAAGTTCAGGGGCATTGTCTGACCTAAACCTTTTAATGACCTTATTGAATTGAGTCTCAACCAAAGGAAAAAACTTAGGGATAATGTCCTTAGCTTTTGTATCTCATGCAATCATCAACTAAAGTCAAGAAATATTTATATCCAGCATAGGTAGGCACATGATAGGGACCCTAAGTGTCACAATGAATGAATCAAATCAAAAGCATTGTGTGATAGATGATTATGAGATAAAAGACAGTCTCCTTTGTTTAGCCAAGAGACAAATAGAACAGAAATCCTGATCAGTATTATTGAATTGAAGTTGAGACTTTATTGAATCCAATCTTTTGAAAGAAAGATGCCCTAGCCTCTTATGCCAAGTAGTCTTACTAACATGAGCTACTATGGCTACAAGAATCCCAAGATCTACTACACCACAAAAGGCATCCAAGACATATAATCCATCAATCAACTCAGCCTTGCCAATCATTTTCGAAGTGTGTGTATCCTGTATTGTACAGGCATGAGAGGTAAAATTGACTCATGGAATTTTGCCTTACTAACGCACTCACTGGAATGAGGTTGAACTTAAAATGAGGCACATATAGAACATTGTCCAACACTATATGTGAAGTAAGCTTAACACAACCCATATATTGAACTAAAATCCGTGTGTGGTTAGGTAAAGTAACATAAGCATCTCGAATAGGCTTCAACTCAACAAAAGATGCATGATTAGAACACATGACTTGTGGCTCCAGAGTCCAACACCCAATGATTAGGATTACTAAGCAATGAACTGATATTAATAGAAAGACAAGTACTTAATGCCTGACCAAAAGAAGAAGGGGCATCAGGAGGAGTAGATTCAGCATTTGCTTGCTTGATAACCGAGAGGTGAGAGCTCAGCATGCTCAAAAGACTCTGATATAGCAGTGGACTCAGGGACTGCATAAATCCTTCTACTTCTTGAGTTTGAGAGGAGCTAGAGATAGATCCTGACACTTGACTCACAACAAAATTTTTAGTATGATTATTAATAGTCATTTGTCCAGAATTATTTCCCCTTTGTCTAGGCTTATACCCGGGAGGATATCTATGAAGTTTGTAGCACTTATCTATGGTATGTCCAGTAAACCCGTAATGAGTACAGAAAGACCTCTCCCTCTTTTGATTTTTACCCTGACTAGGCCTATTTGTGTCATTCTTGATCAGAATTAGCAAATGCATTATGTATATTCCTTTGGTTCTCCTCTTGTGTAATCAGGGAAAAAACCTTATTGATAGGTGGGATAGGATCCATCAACAGTAATTGTCCTCGAACTTGAGAATAAGTATCATTTAAACTCATGAGGAAAGACATAACATACTCAGTGTGATAGTATTCAACTAAGGACTTCAAACCACCACATGTACATTTTCCACATGAACAAGTTGGCCTATAGCTGCTAAGTTCATCCCAAATGACCTTTAATTTGGTAAAATAGGCACTTATTGATAACTGTCCTTGTAAGTTTGTCAATTCTCTCCTAAGTTGGAAGATTCGAGGACCATTAGCTTGTCAATATCTTTCTTTTAAATCATTTCATATGCTATAAGCAAAATCAGAAAAAATAACACTTGTCAAGATTTCTTTAGAGACAAAATTCAATATCCATGAAATCACGATATTATTGTTCCGAATCCAAGAACTGAGAAGCGGATCATCACCTAATAGCTGAGAAATCAAGCCATTTACAAACCCTAGTTTGTTTTTTACCGAGAATGTGATGACCATGGCGTGGCTCCAAGACGAGTAGTTGTCTCCCGTCAAAGGTTGCAACACCAGCAATAGTCTAGGGTTGTCAGAGTGGTGCAAATAGTAGGGGCTCGAGACATCATCTTTGGCAGAGTTGCTCATTGACCGAGAAGATATTTCTGGAAACATATTTGCATAGAACAAGTATGGACAATTGAGGAAGAAAAAAAAGAAATTAATAGCAGGAGATTGCCACAGAGAGAGATCGATTTGCAGATCTCCGATCAAAAGAGATCGCGATCACAAAAAAGAAGAAACTTTGAACAACGGAGATTCACAACACCAAACAACGAAGATTCAATTGAAGAGAGGAAACGTACCTAAGGCTCATCGAAGATCAATGGAGAAGGAACCGTGATCGACGAAGACGGAATCGCAAACCTAGGGTTTTAGAAGTGCTCTGATACCATAACAAAATAGAGAAGAGAGACAAAATATAATAGCCTCATTGATCATTCCATTAATTGGATTTCGGCCTTTAAATAGTAGCTCTAAAACTAATACATCAATATTACAAAAACACCATTGTTCAACAACAACAACTGGAAAAGAAATAACAAAAAAAACAAAATACAAACTAACAACTAAATTGCTAATATACAAAGCTCCAAAGTAAAATACAATGAATTAAAACCCCAAATACTTTGTTAATATCAAAATTAACAATCAACTTTTATTTTCAATTACATCCCAAACAACTATTCATAGGTAGTTAATAGACATAATCCTACTCTAATTAAGATTCTAATAGACATAATGCCAATCTAATTAGGATTTTAATGAAACCTAACAGCTAAAGGGTTACCTTAAAAACTTTTCTGAGCCAAAAGAAAAAGGTTTACCTATGAGATAAACTAAAGGAATTAGTAAACAAAAGGAATTAGGAAATAACAAAGAACTAATTCTAATTTCTATATTTTTTCCCTAGAATAATATTTTCCAAAATATCTTCTTCTATGTCCTACATGAATGTGGTTCCTTGCAAAATCAACTTGTGGGGCGTTCTCTGTCATATTTTTTTTCTAATTCCTTATAATTAAATCTTCCTCTTTTGCTTGGTCAACCAAATTATTAGATCAATTAAATCGTTTGAATTGGTTTCTAATATCCGCTTCAAATCTGTAGAGATTGTACCATGACATGGATGGTATGTACTTTGTACGTTTACTTGGGGAAATTTCTTCCGATTTGATGTGGGCTCAAGCTGACTATAGTGGATCACTGTTGGTTTACAAAACATAGGGGCAGTTTGTTTATCTTCTTACATTTTCTTTTTGCGTGGGAGGTGATGTTGGTGTTCCCTTATTTAGTACTTAGGCCACATCCTAAAACATACCCTCTTGCAATTGATCTACTATTGCTCTCATCTATAATTTAATCTTATTAAGAGCTGTTGACACATTGGTCTAATTGTTAATTCCTGTATAACCACTAGGTTGGATCTGCCTCTTCCAACTTCTTTAGTGAAAATGAAATTGGACCTTTTGGTATGGCTTGAAAGGGAATGTGATCCATATAGGGTATGGAGATAATAGTGATGTGATGCAGGGTTTTTCTTTCTTGCACTCCGACTTGTCCCTTTTCTTTTTCCTTTGTGGTATATTCTTTCTTTGTCACTTTTTTTTTTCCTTTCAATTTGACACCTTTTGTTATTTCCATGTCATACTTAGATTTCGATCGTGTTTATGTGAATGACTTTATATATTGTAATATGAGCTTCTAAAATGTTTTGCAAATGATTCTTATGAGCCATATTGGTGTTCATTTTTATTTTTATTTTTTGGGGTTTGATATTTTGATCAGAACAATGTGCTGTTTCTTCCATGTGCCTTGTAATTAATCTGTTGTGTTTGTATGCCAATAATGTGGTCATCATTGAAAATTCTTCTACTTGCCTTTGTTGTACATTTCTCATTACGTGCTTTCTTACTGCTTCTCTTCCACGTTTTCTCATACTTCTGTATGTTTATGTCCATGCTGGTATTCTGCATTAAAGGAATGCAAGATCGAAGTATGTTACTACCCGAGGAAACTTCAGTTCCCAAGTCACGAAAAAAGAAACCCTCAACCCAAAAGTCTTCCATGTTTCAACAAGGGAATAATGTGAAAGGATTTCAAGAAATGCTGCCGCCTCTTCCAGCTCAAACAGGAAAAAAAACCTCCAAAAGAGGGTTGAAGAATGAAGTTTCTCCATTGTTCCAACGCCCTGAGACCTCACCTTCAGATTCATTGCCGGATTCATCCTCATCTGGAAATGAGTACCGAGCACTGAGACGAAAATATTTGCTGCTAGAAGAAGAAAGCTTTGGTTTGGGGAGAGAGTTGAGAGAAGTTGAAGATGAGGTCAAAACCCTTGAACAGGAGAAGCTTGCACTCTTAGATGAGCTTGTCGTGCTAGAAGGCCTAATTGATCCTTCAGAGTTACGGTCCCAGGGCCAGCGTCTACCGTAGACCCCACCCCATGTTAACGTGAATGCATGGATGTTTGTGAAATATGTTAATAGCCAAGTTCTATACAACCATAAGAGGTTGGATCCTTGCGTGGTAATTGCCCATTATCAAGTTTTCGCCAGTTTGTGCACTTGTGTATGTAGGAGCTCTCCTTTCTAAAATGCTTGTACTAGAAAGTCCTTGTAATCGTTTACACAGACAGTATCATTAAGGAGAACAAAACATTCAGCAATAACACAGAGAAAAAGAAAATAATGAATTTGGTTATATATTGTTTTGTATGAAGGTTTTCTTAAACAAATGAGAGTAGTTGCATTGCTACCCAGCTGAAATTAAGTATTTTCAACTCTCAATGACAGCTGTGTGGAATTTTCATCCCCATGTTTGCAATATGTTTTCTAGTACAGGTGACATACTCAAAGCTTCAACAATTCAACCTCAGCCCTGTTATCTGAGTAACCCCATGTCAGATGGCGTGGCTCTGACTACCAGTGGGGTTGTGACCCGTGATTTTCTGTTCATCCATGTCAAGAATCCGAATGCATAGCCCTCTGAAGGAGCAGTTGCCTTAAATTTCACGCTGAAACTGATCTTTTGGCCGTATCTCCTGAAGACTAAAACCCTTGGCACAACTGTTACTTTGAATCCCCTGGGAGAGGAGACTGCAGCTCTGTAGTGGCTTCTTGGCTTCCCAACATTTGTCACGGTTCTGGTTACTGAGAAGCTGTGTTTGAGATTGGGCACGGTGATGGATGGATAGTTGAGGCTGGTTGCAGTTGCAAATGTTTGATCACAGGTGCTGTTGTCTCCTGTTACCAGATGCAGCATCTTCTCATTGTAGCCGATGGAGCAGAGGAAGGCTTTATAGTCTGCTGGCTTAGCATCATAGATGAGGCCGGGATCCAGGACTCTTGTTGGGTTCAGAAAACCAGCACCATAGTCGAATGCATTCCCCCTCCTCCCCTGTGGGGCAACCGTGATAGGTATGTGATTCTTGTCAAACACAGTGGCTGCATTTTGCAATCTCATAGGTTTCAGAAGAAGGTAGGAAAAGAGAAGCTCGAAAGCAGCAAAGATTTCTCAGGAACTCAAATAAATTAGACAAGAAAAACATTTGTAAAGATGATTTAGCATGTGCTGTGAGTGTTAAAACTTTACCAGTTGTCATGATTGCAGATTTGATTGCAGATGGAGACCATGAAGGGTGCACAGCTCTGATCAAGGCTGTGATTCCCGTCACGTGCGGGCAAGCCATGGAAGTGCCAGAGAGAATGTTGGAATGCTTTCTTCCGTTTGCTGGAGACCAGGCTGCCAGGATATTCAATCCAGGGGCTGTTACATCAGGCTGCAAGGAAGAACAAAGTCAGAGAAAGCAAAAGAAAATGCTAAAGATTGTTAAGAGTTCCCTACTGCTTTGTTCACACCTTCAGAATTCCTGGGGTCAAGGAATTTGGACCCTTGGAAGAAAATGCTGCTACTCTTGGAGCAGGATGAGATCCCAAGACAGTCCTTGCAGAGAAAATCCTAGACAATGGCTTCCTGTTCACAGTGGGAGAATAGCATCAGCTGCAGGGAAGACAAACAAGAAAACTGCTCCAAGATGTCAAGTGGGGAAGCAAACCTTGTCTGGTTTATGTAAGTCAGAATCTCATTTCCTGTACGTTTTCCAACAGTAGCTGCAGGGATCGTGAAAGGAATGGCAACATATCTATCTGCTTCATCTACAAGAATCATCCCAACTCCACCAGCTGCTTTAACAACCCGACTCTTCGCCAGCTTGGACTCTGTCGAACTCTCAGCATGCCGGCAAACCAGGACCTTCCCCCTGGCCTTTGTTCTATTCAATGAACTGTCCAAGCAGTAACTAGAGGTACATGTAGAAGAGAACAAAGTAACCTTAGATTTTTGCTTACTGCAAATATATCCGGAATATACTCACAAGCCAAGTACCTTTTGCTTCACCTGGATTGATAAGGAGTGAAGTACCCAGCATAGGCTTCAGAGGCAGAGATGATCCTTGCAGACCTTGGCATCTGAAGTAGACTCAGACTTTCACCCTATTCAGTCACAAACAAACAAACAAGGGTCTCAGCATCAATCCATGCCATGATTTTCTCTGACAAACTGGGGTTAAAACTTGAAATGTTGTTGTTTACCGTGAAGTTGGTGCCATCACCCAGCATGATTTCAGACACAAAATCCCGGTCTGTCGAGCTAGCAGCTACAGTGACCATCCAAGGAGCAAGATTTGTGGCAGATCCCTGGCTTCCTTCGTTTCCAGCCGAAGAAACCACCAAAACTCCATGGCTAGCAGCATGGAAAGACCCCACAGAGATGGCATCACTGAAATAATCTCCCTGAGGAGCATCAGGGCCCAGAGACACAGACAAAATATCAACCCCATCTCTAATAGCATCATCAAATGCAGCCAACAAATCAACATCATAGCAACCAGAGTCCCAGCATGTCTTGTATATTGCAATTCTGGCCATTGGTGCACCTCCTCTAGCTGCTCCGGCTGCTAACCCATCGTAGTTCATGTTTGTCACATAGCGGCCAGCTGCTATCGAGGCTGTGTGGGTGCCATGGCCAGAGCTATCCCTCGCTGATTTGAATGACACTGTCTTTGCTGGCTCTTCTTCGGCCTCATAGCCACTCAAATAATATCTCGCTCCTATTATCTTCCTGCATCATCAAAATTTTTATCTTGCTCTGGTTACTCGATCTCCAGGAAATCAGAAAGGGTTCTGAAAGTTTTTGGTGAAAAACCTGTTGCAAATGGAAGCATTGAATGCTACCCCTGGTTGGCATTGCCCCTTCCATCTGGATGGCACTGGAGGCATCCGGGCATCACTAAAACTTGGAGATTCAGGCCAAATTCCTGCTTAAATGAATCAGAATTTCATATAGAGATAGTTCAAGAAGAATCAAGTCGGCAATCCGATTAAACGAGGAACCCATAAAATCATAACTACTAAAAAGAAGTGTAAAGCCTTGAAAACCGTAAAGAGATTAGGCAAAAGATCTTTTTGCCACGAATAGCAATCAATCCTGATGGATTACACATCAGCTAGAAAGTAAATTCACCTCAAAAGAACAGGGCATTAAAGTCCCCAATGAGCTGAAAGTATATCATCTGACACCCATTGGTGTTTGCTCAGTTTTCTAATCTAATCCTAGGAAGAGCCACAAGTCATGTCCAACCGATGGAACTAATAAATGAAGGGAGCCCCACATCAATTGTTAGAAAGGGAGAGACCAACTAACCAGTATCAATGAAGCCCATGATCACATTCACTTGGTTCTTGGTGGAAAACCCTGGGATTTCCATGGTTTCTTCCCCAAGAAGACCCATGAAATCCCATGAATGAGTTGTGTGAAGCCTCCTTTTCTGATTGGGAAACACTGAGACCACTCCAGGCATCTCTGTCGATAGCGGAAACATTTGTTTTCAGATGCCACGGATGCAAATCAATAGAAACAGTGATGTATCTTAAGCATAAAAGAATAGATTGGAGGAAGCCATACTGGCAATTTCAGAAGCCTGGTTTTTAGTCAACTTAGCGGCAAAGCCTCTGAAGCCATGCCTGTAACTGTAAACATGAGACTCCTTGGCTTGTTCAGCTCTGTTTCAACAAACCCAATAAGAAGAAGAAGAATACGGAACTAAAATCAGAAAACACCACCACATAAGTGGAAACAATTTTTTTTTTTTTTAAAAAAAAAAAAAAAAAAGAGAAGAGGGAATTGGGTTTTTGAATTTGACCTTCCTCCATGAATATCTGTAAGTATTTGGTGGTTTTGCCTCAAAATCTGTTCAGGCCCATCACCTCCTCTGCTTCCCATATAAACCACATAGACCTGCACAGAGATCAGCTTGAAAACACTGCTTCCCATATGAACAAAACAAAGAGGAGGAATCAATAATCATCAATTCATATGATTGATTTCCATACCTTAGAAGCAAAACAGAGCCCAAGTCTGGCTAGAAAAACACAGAGAAAGAGACAGAGAGTAGCAACCCTAGCACGAGTGGTGTCTCTTGAAGAAGCCATTCCTAGCCCCAATTGCAAAGAGGAAGATGGCTTTTCTTATAGCCGAGGACGGAGAAGAAAAGGGTTTGAAAAGAAGTGGAAAATGGGAGAGATTGTCTCTGCTGATATATGCTATGGTAATGACATTCTACAGCCAAAAAGGTACAAAGATTCATGTATGTATGTATGTATGTATGTAGGGATGTATGCGCATATATGCATAGAATTCAATTGAACTTGAAGCCAAAAATTGCCCTACCCCCACCCACCAAAAAAAAAAGAAAAAAAAGAAATAGGAGAGTGGAAGATTGGCAGATGATGTTTCACTTTTTATGGAACTTTTATGGAGGAGCTGAGGAAAGGAGACGGCTCCTACACTCCAGCCATGACCGTTAAAAAAAAGTATTCCCTTTGATCAAATTATTTCATTTCAGAAGGAAGAATCAAAACATAAATAAAAAAGAGAAAAAAAAAATTATAAAGAAAGAAAAGGTAAGGTACACTCAAAATCCCCCATAATCTCCTGATGGAACTGGGGAATAACCCATCCAACTGCCTCTCTTTCATTTGCTACTATGTGTTCTTTGTCTTCTTGTGTCCTTCCCAATTATTATTTATCCGTCCATCATTTGCCTAATACAACCATACATGTATGATATGTACTCATGTACATTGTTGGGGTTATGGGGCCTAGCATTTTTTTTCTGTGCGCTCACGGTAATTGATAACTCCTCGGGGTTCACATCCTGATTCGTTGGCACCCAAAGAGTGCAGCCCCTCATGTTCATCCACCATTTAGTGTGGAGTTTTAGGCTGACAAGAGTTTAAAGAAATAAAATTGCGTTTCAGTTAATAGTTTAAGTTTTTGATGTGATGATAAACGCTTCATCTTAAAATTCTAAGCATGTCAATGTCATTTCACTCCTATTGCCACTTGCATACTCATCTTTCAAATCAGAGTCTAATGGTATCTTGCATTGGAGATACTCTTTTGAGTTAAAAACTTAACTCTGTTATTAATTCTTGTTAATTGGGTCCAATCAATGTTTCCTTTTTGTTGCTTGCACCATAAACCATGGAAGAACATGAGCAATGGGACTTGACTTGAGATTTAATCTTCAACCCTTATTATTATTATTATTTTTTATGTTCTTCAACCCTTATTTTAGTGTAGGGATTATTAGATAATGGAGAAATCTTCAAGGGTTTTGCATAGGATCCAAAAGGCAAAAGCTCCCCCACAATATTCAAGTTCAACCTTGCTTGCAAGCATAGATGTCATCTCCTAACAAAGTAACAATATGGATTGCCTTGGGTTGTCATTATTGTCATCAACATCTACATCATGAGACATCAATTTTTATCTACCAGATGACATAATTAGAGTGTAAGGTTAGGTTGATCTAATATTGATTAATTATTATAAAAAATAAAAGGTTAAATTATTATATATAGATGAATTATTAGTGTAAAGACTTTCGAAAAGTCAATATCATCTCATCTAATGTCATTGGCTTGGATGTTGGATAGTCCATTCATCCACACAAATATGTGGGTTAATGTGTGCTTGTGAGGCTTGTACCTCTTTGCGACTAGTTTTGAGTATACAACCTTAGGACATAAGCACCATCATTTTCATTGCCTAATTTGTCATGTGTAGATATCAATTTCGATCTATTCATTACATTTATTAAGTAGATAATTAAGATCGATAGTAATTCTATTTATTTAAAAAAAAAAGATAAAAAAAAAATCAAAAGATTTAACAAATTTAAGCCACAACTAGAGCTCATTTCCTTCGGGTGCAACTACATCCAAATTTTTGGAAAAGATATTTGGCGCATTATTGGGTTTTGTGAGCTTAATTTTTTGCATAAATTAAAGCCAAATCGTACAATAATATTGTGCTGATATGAGAGAGTGCTCCTTGGAATTTGATGTCGCCTTTTACAAGTGCTTCAACACTTTATCCTAACGTTTTAAAAAAGGTGGGATTTGGGGTTAGATTTAAGTTGAGCACGCGTGACCCTATGATTAAAATTTAATAATAATGTGAACAGGTGGAAGATTAGCAGCCTTACACGTGTAATTCAGGTGATAAAAATATAATTTGGCATTTGGGTATTTCCACATACTCTGACATTCCCCGTGAATGCTTCCCCACCAGCTTCCTTTGATTTATTTACAACAATGGATCATGTACCTACACCCCCCCCTTTTATACTTTACCTGTTGAATAATATAGTTTTTTATTTTTTTTATATTCCTTGGATGAGAAATATTAATTAGATACTCATAGACATAGAAAAAAATGAAAATTTTCTATTTTTGCAATATCTCTTATAATTATAAAGTGAAGAAAAGTCAATTTATTCACTTATCATCTCAGACAAAATCTATTTTTATGTAATTATGCTAATGGGTCTTTATTCTAATTTATTATTAGTATAAAAAAAGTAAAAATAAATAAATTACTATGTAAGTCGAGTAGTTACTAATTAAGGGTCTATAAGTGTCAATTTATTCCTATTTGATCAGGATTTTCTTTTCCAACCCATATTTATTTAGTTGGGAAAAAAAATTTATTGGATTGCATGACACTTTTTCTTTTGTAAGAATTGAGAGCATATCATCATTTTTGTAAATAAATTTACCCGTCAAAATAATATTTCTACAACTCAATTATTAATTTTTCAATTACAAAAAGGAGCAACTTTACTACTTTACTAGGTGATGCAAGGTTTTGGGCCCACTAAAGTTGGACCAAATTTGCCTGAGGCCCTAGAATCGCTCTTTCTAGGTCTTATAATCAAATAGAATGGCCTTTTGATCCCTAAGCCAATATGAAAAATCCCAAAATAAAGTTTTCAGGGTCTAGGTTAAGTAGTGAACAAATGATATGTTGACATTAGTATCAATAAATTACGAGTTCGATACTTGACTTAGACAAGAATCAAAGGTTAGCTTGTAATTTATTTTCTCTATCGAAATCGAGAACACAAATAACGAGAGACTGCACAAGATGATAATCTGCAAAAATCGAATAAAAAAAGATAATGAAAGGGAGGAAAAAAAGAACGAGAGAAGAACAAAATATGGGTGATTGACACTCAGTGATTCATGCCCTTTTGAAGGGTGTTGTGCGGATTTGACTAGTTGACTCAATTTCTTCTCCCTTTACTAAGGATTTATTTATTTATTTTTGCTTAATAACAAAAAAATAAAATCCCTATTAAGGGAAGAAGAAAATAAGCTAGGAATTTTAAATGCCAACTACCATGTCTCGTGATTGTAGGTTGGCTTAGGATAAGAGCACAGGTTGCTTTTCAAGGACCACATAGCTAGACAATCGCTTTGTTGGTGATATAATATTTACTGTCAACATTTTAAATTGTATCACAATTGGCATGTTATCCCATAACAATAGGTGTGAAAAGGCCCATTGTACTTACTCTCGAGGGCATATCAAATATTGTCACATCCTAGTGACTTACTTCATAATGAGATAGGAAGGAAAAAAACTATATATTATTATTAGTCTTGTCAAAACTCTAATGAATTTATTTATCTCCTTGCATTAGAAAACTAAAATGAATGGTATTTGTAAAAACAACACGAGCATGCTATTTGGATGGTATTTTTGTACAAAAATCATTAAGAATATAAACTCCCCCATGGCTGACATCATATATAGGCCAAAGTAGATAAGATAAAGGAAGCCGACAGGATCCTCCTATTTGTTGATTTTGAAAAGCTATTGACATTAGACATAGATATTTCACACAAAAATGATACATCTCATTAATTGAGAGAAAACAAATAATAATAATTATTATTATTATCAGAATAATTCTTAGCTAGGAAAAAATTGCATTCTGGGGACCGTATGGTCTATATAAAAATAGAACATTATAATAATTGACAAATGGTCAAGTAGTTAGCCGAATTTAGTTCATTCAGGCCATGGTAATGGCAATGATAATTAAGGTGACATATACAAACATAATATAGTAATAGACCATCAAAAAAATTGACATGACATGCAAACGAAATGTAAATAGACGTGGGTTTTGCCCTCTTTCCTGTATTTTGCTTTCCTTTTCAATTCCAAAACCCATCATTTTCACGTTGTTTTCCTTCCTTCCTTCATCCATTTATGCTCAAAGAAATATTGTTTTCACATTGAAAAGGTACAATCGTGACATATTTGGTCTAATCTGAAGATATTTTTCAATGTAACAAATTGATTATGAAAAGGGGATCAATTGGCAGTAGGAAGTGAATTCTTGTGGGAGAAGGCAATGATGACCCATCAAATATTCATTTGACTCCAGCCCTTTACAGCTTTTGTTTCGGTGCCAAAAGTAGGAAAGCCATAGCTTTACCGCGCGCGGTTGGTTGGCATACGCTAATAATCATAATGTTATGAATAAATGATAACGAATTCACTAAATCAATTTATAATGGCACAAAATCACCTACCAATTTACGACATTTGATTTGATATTTGAGATTTGTTTGTTTAAAATGTTCGATCCTGAATACACCGACATGCAAACATAATATCATTTAAGATAGTGTTAGTTAACCAAAATATAGATAAAAAAAAAATAAGGTATGAAAAATATTCCAGACAAAAGTATTTTTTATTATGTCTGTTAAATTTGTTTAGTGACTATTAAAAAAGAAGTCACGTGATTTTTTATCTAAATTTTTTCAAATAAATTTATCTCTCTTCTCTAGATAAATTCATGTTGGACCTTATAGATAAGAAAAAATGATGCGTGTATCATCTAATACATTTCAAAAAATTTAACAAACAGTTTGATAAAAATCTTAGAATACTTTTCAATCTCATCTTAATCATTCCATATTTTAGTTCGAAAAACATTCAAAACTTATCTTAATACAATTTTATTTTACTTATTTTAAGAAATGCGACCTAAATAATTAACTCTATAGATTATATAAGTGATTAACATCTTATATATACTATAAACATTAAACACATCGAGATATTAATAAATACATTGTAATTATATGAGAATATTAAGTCAGGTAGAGTGATTATGAGAATGATAATGATGATGGGTATGAAATGAGGGAGACTTTGGGCTAAGGAGGATTGGATTAAGGTGGAGGTTTCATTTGCTTGAAGAAAAATGGAGAGTGGAGTGGTGGTTATGGAAGTTGTAATGATTGAGGAGCCGTCCATGAAATTAATGGAATCTTACTTGCCTTCGTTACCAATGCTTCTTTTATTATTATTATTATTATTATTATTATTATTATTATTATTTTCGTGCTTTTTTATTAGATTTTTTTTCATGATTTAATCAAACTCATTGGGGGCATTGGGCCCAGAAGATTATAACCGGGGCCCAGAGATTGGCCCACTAATCTCATTCAGGCTTCCAACCAGTTAAGCCCAACAATTAATTTATGAGGGAAAAAAAGTTCAAATCCACCTCCTAATTTTTTCAATTAGGTAAATTGAGCTCAAAATTAAGTTTTAGATCAAATAAATCTAAACCTTTTATTTATGGGCCAAATAAACCCAATTTTTTATTTGCTCCCATGCATGACTTACACGCTCTCAGTGCAGTGCATAAGAAGACAAAAGGGAGAAAATTTTTGGTTTTATATAAAAGTTTTGTCGTTATTAGAAAGAGGAAGATTGTTGTTTTGCTTTTAATAATGTTATGATGATGAAAAATCTTATATCTTTAAAATTTGAAAATGAAATATATTTTATATCTTAGAATGCCAAAAAATTTTATATCTTTGAAAAATCCTTTGTGACATAAATTTTCAACTTGGAAGTTCATATTATGGTATTAAGGAATTAAAGAATAGTTATTTTTAAATTAAACAAATTTAAGAGGAGTGTCAAAATTCTTTCAAAATCATGCATTAAAACACGAAGCAAAACTATTGACAATGTTAAAGAAATTGTTGACACTTTTGTGTTTTAGAAATTGAGTTGATGAATCAAGCAAAAATTGTTAGAACTCTTTGTCAAAAGAGTCGACCATTTTTAGTCTTAGAGCAAAAACAATCGACCATTCTTGTAAACTATTGACAAGGCATTTTCACACTTTTTTTGCAATTTTTGTGTAATAAGTTTAAAAAATGTCGACTATCACTGTAACATGTTGAAAGTTTCTCAAAATTGTCGACCTGTTTGATAAAACAGTCGATCGCTTCCATGAAACTATCAATAGATTGCAAAATATGTTGATTGAATTTTTAAAAAGATTGACCATTTTTCTAAAGGTGTTGACAAGTTGCAAAATTTGTTGATTTAATTTTTAAAGAAGTCGATCATTTTTCTAAAGATGTCAAAGGTTTACCCTTTGATAGAATCATTCAACCGATTTGAAAAACTACCACAACTTTCACTCCATTCCAAGCAAAATCAACAATCACAAATAAAAATACAAATATAATCCATAAACATAATAAATAAAAAAATCAATAGATAAATCCTCCACATATATTTTCTATATTGATTTCTTTCATTTCACTTTTCTCTTCAATTTCAAAATCTTCAAATCTTTTCCACTAGCACTTTCATCTCTCAAAGCTCTTCCCTTCATTTTCTTCATTTGTATCCATTAGTCTCTATATCAAACCTTATCTCATTTATTACTTCCATAAACCTCATTGTAAATTGAGGATCATGCCACTAAAAATATCGACAGTTCATAATCTAAAAAGAGAAAAATCAAAAATAAAACCAAATAGTTTTATTCATACAAGTTTCTTATTAAACTCCTTTATAAAATAAAAGAAAAACAATAATATTTTTGCGAACAAATACCATACAATAGTAGAATCTTTTGTCTGATACTTCAAAATACCCATCTTGGTGCCATCATACTATAGTAGTAATACCTAACACGCTCATCGCAGCTGAAGTCATGCCTATTACTATTCTGGTGTTGTCGTGATGCGGTGAAAACACTTGAAACTGATCTCATAGGTGAATCCATCAATTATGTGATCTACAATTTTGGGTGAAAAATGAGAGAAGTTAAGGTTTTGTTTTGGGTGGAAAACAAGAAATGTTAAGACCCAATTTTTTTTATTGTTTTCATATCGTTTCAATTCTTAGTTTTCTAAAACACTCAAAACACATTTACTTACCCATTTTCAAAAATACATTTTTCAAAACACACTAAAATTTTGTACACAAAACTCAAAACGATGAAATGTCGTTTTGGTTGTTTTTAGCTAAAACAAGCTCTTCAAGTCCAAAACGTAAAAACACTCTCCATCCTTATATCGAGATTCGATTCTTTCTTTTCTTCTCTCTCATTTCTTCTCTTCTCTTCAAAGCTCGATGATTGACCACACCCGCCACTACCATCACAGTCACTACCCGTCGTCAACTGCCATCTTTTTTTTTTGCGACGATTGACAGCAAGAGGTGAGGCAAAGAAAGGCAAGGCGGTAACAAAAGGAAAGGTAGAAAGAAGCAAAGCGATAACGAGGGGTGAGACGATGGTGAGAGGTGAGGCAATGACAACGGCGAGAGGAAGACAGCGAAGAGAAGAGTCTTGGAGAAGAAAATGTGGCAGTGAGAGGCGAGGCGGTGGCGACGGTGAGAGGAATGTGGCGAAAGAAAGAGGACTAGAGTGAGAGCAACGAGTGGCCAAGAAAGGGAAAAAGAGAGGAGAGAGAGAAAGAGAAAGAGAACGAGTGGGTTTCTTGGGAAGAGATAATAGGTTTCTAGAGAGAGGATCAAAAAGGGAGAGAAAAGTGGGGGGAAAATTAATAATAATATGTATAATATATAATTTAATAAATGATACAATAATAATAGATATGTATATATATATATGTATGTATGTTAAATAATATATTTATAAAATATATATAATATATTATACATATATATATTATTATATCTAATCGCAAACAATTTATCGAACTTGCTCACTAGCATTTAATTGGACCAGCTCGCAAGCTAACAAGTCAAGTTTTATTGAGTTCAAATCCAAACTCGTTTACAAATAGAGTTTTAAAATTTGGCTATTTTTTTGTCAAGTCAATTTATTTATTTATTTATATTTTATTCTTGTAACACAAAAAATATTGTAAGATTCACTAACTTTAAAATATATATATTTCTTAATAATATATTAACATTAAATAGTTCTAATTTACTGAATAATCAAATTTATTAAATAAAATATTATTAAAAAATTATTCTCAAAATTCTAAGTAGAACATATTTTTTAATTCTATATTTTGAGAAATAGTTTTTCAGAATAACAAACAGAACATATTTTTAGTTTTCTAAAAATAGATTACTAAAATAAAAATTAAAATTCAAAATTAAAAATTGAAACACAAAGAAAATAGATCCTAATTTTTTTTTCTTTTATTTTTTTCCCTAAGAAATTGGGTTTATTTAACTTATAAATAAAAGGTTTAGATTTATTTGTCCCACCACTTAATCTTAGACTCAATTAATCTAATTGAAAAGGTTGGGGGATTGATTTGAACCCTTTTTTTTTTTTTTTTATGAGTAGTAAATATATGAAATGATAGTGAGGGGCGGGTGAATAGCGACATGAAGAGCATGGACAGGCAAGGTGTACGACGGGACCGCTTCTGTCTGCTTCCGTCCGTCCTTCCTCGCCGACGCTGCTAGCCTAGCCGTTTACAAGTTTGGGAAGGTTTAGTTGTAAAAAAGCAGCGACATGCATTTGGTGTTTAGCTTATAGGTTTCACCACTTATAAATTATTGAATTAATTTATAAGTTATGTAGTTTAATTTTTTTACCCCACCCCCCCCAAATAAATTCTTAAGAGTTTTTTGTGTTAATTAAGTAAATTATTGATTTATCCTCAAATAAAATACATATTTTCAATGTTTACTTTTCTTCATCTCTTTGCTTTCTCTATTATTGCCGCCACCAAATTCATCTCCAACCACTATTTTTAGTCAGACCCATATCCGTCGTTGTTGTCATCGTCGTCGTCTGTCATTCTCCATCTACTTTCATCGCCGTCGTTTATCGCCTTCAACCCATCCTCATTGTCTCTATTTTCTCTTTTGTTGTTTTTATCGTCGCCTCTTCTTGCCTTCACCATTGCCGTTGCCCCCAACTTCTCCTCCGTTAATTATATATATATATATATTGAATTAATATATTTAATATTTTTTATTAAAAAATAGTATTTTATGAATTTTATTTATATTATTGAACATATCTATTTAAATTTTTTTATCAAATTCTGATAACTTATATCTCTTTCAAACTAAACATATAATTATATAATTAATAACTTAAAAATACATTTATTTGAACATGCTATCAATTTAAATATTATCTAATTTTTAAATTTTATATAACTTAAAAGTTAAACAATTTTTAATAACGGTAAGCCAAACAAGCTCTAAACCTGGAGTTTAGGGTTTGGAGGACCCTACAGAAGGTTAATATTGAAATTTCGTTTGATAATGAGCAGCCATAAATGTATGTAGCTAAATGAGCGGTGGGCACTGGACAGAAACGCACAATACGGACCTAAAAGTTGCAACTAAATGCCTAAAAGGTTATAGAAATCTTTATTATTATTTTAATTATTGATATTAAGATAATAATATTATTTATTATTTTATTTACTAATAATATCCTTTCTAGTCACAACTTTTAAATTTTTTATAAAGTTAAAAATATCTTTTTGTTTTGTTAAATATTATAAAATAATATAAAAACAAGCATTAAATAACTTTCAAACATCAATAATTGAAATTACAAAAAAAAAAATTTATTTGGATAGAATTGTTTTTTTTTTTTTTGTCATTTCAATTATTGATGTTAGGATTATGTCATTTATCATTTTACTTATCAATAATACCTTTTTTAGTCACAACTTTTAGTTTTTTTATAAAGTTAAAATTGTCTTTTTGTTTTGTTAAACCTTATAAAAAATTCAAAAATTATGACAAGAAATGGTATTGTTGGTAAATAGAATGATAAATGATATAATTATCCTAACATCAATAATTAAAAAGACTTTGCTAAATAGCTAGAATCTATTCAGATAGAAAGTCATTTAATGTTTATTTTATATTATTTTAATGATATTTAATAAAATAAAAAGATAATTTTAATTTTATAAAAAATTTAAAAGGTATTGTTGGTAAATAAAATTATAAATAATATAATTATCTTAATATTAATAATTAAAATGATAAAAAAAAGATAATTATATCTTAATAAATTGCATTCATTGATTAGGTATATTTTTGCTGAAAAATGCTAGAGAGCCCGACGGACTTATCGAAAGAGGGCAAAAAGACCATTTTGCCCCCACACCCTGCTCTCCCTCTCCCCCTCCAATGGATTCCCCCCCTCTGCGCCTCCCCTACTTGCCATGGCCGCCGCTCGCCTCTCCGCCGCAGTCACTCGTCCTTGTCTAGCCACCATCGTCGTCTTGCCTCGTCGATAATTGTTGGCAAGCAAGGGAGGCATAGAACAAGGGGCAGTGACCCATTTTATAAATTTGCAAAACAGGCCGGACAAAATCAACATTTTACCCCTCTCTGTAAGCCGCGTAGGATGGATGAAAAGTGAGAGAGAGGGGGGATTGATCCAAGAGTGAAATCTTATTCTGACTGACATCGTGGAATGGATTGAAAACGGCGCATCATGACAAATGCCAACACTGCATGTGGATCTCAAACTATATTTATGCGGTGCCGTGTTGTTGATGCAGTACGGATATGTAGCTGTTTCCATGTGTGTGATTGTGGTTGGAAGTCTTAGAACTTGTTTTTGGTGAGATTCTCGATGGCGAGGGAAGAGGCGGGCGGAGTTCCAAGGTTCGGCGGCCGGCTCGGCTATGCTGGCGGCACTGGCTCTCATTGTTTGGCTTGGGGCCATCCACTTCAACGTGGTTCTCGTGTTGGCTTCGTTCATCTTCCTTCCCCTTCCCAAACTCTTCGCGTTCGATCGTCTCACGTTTCCCTCGCTCGCTTTATGTATGTTGAATGCTGAATGCGCTTTTACGAATGTTTGTATTAACGGAAGTTTATTTTTTTTGTTTTTTTAATCATAATCAGAGTATGGGGATTGCTTGTGATATTTGCGGTGATTCCGGTGGACGGTCGAAGTAAATGGCGCCGGAAATTGTCGAGGTTAGCGATCTTAATCTCAGAGTGACAACGAGGATTGTGAGTTTAATTTCTACAGAAATGATGATAATGATCTAGGTTATACCAAAACGAAAATAAAAATGTGAAAATAAACATCTTTTTAAAATATAAAAATAAATAAGATTTAGAACCAGAACAGAAAACATTTTAAAAAGAAAAAAATGGCTCCAAGCAGTTTCCGTGCAACCTTGACTATGATGATGGTGCAATCATTAAATGGAATTCATCAGGTATATCTCCAAGCATGCTTGTGGTTATTTTCCGGTGACTCTTCTTCACGTGGAGGATATTAAAGCCTTCGATCCAAATCAGGCCTATGGTTAGGTTTTCTGTCTTCTTCTTCTTTTTCTTTACTGATTTGATGTCTCAAAATCGTTTTCGTTCAGTCGTCTCGCTGTCGAATCAGTCGACTGTTTTTGATGAGTGAATGATGCCATTGATACCCACTTTCCATGCCACCTCTGGTCTGGTCCCTTCCTGTTGGATCCAGTTTTTTGGCTGTTTACTAGTGTGTATAGTGTAATTGATCATTCAGTGCCGGAAAGGAAACTGGATGTAGATCTAAAAATCTAACAAAAGGCTGCGACGCTTATAGTTATAGGGATCGAAATGGTTCTTTGAATCCACGGAAACTGGATAGTAAAATCAATAATCAAACTTGAAATATAATTTTTAATTCTTCTGTGACCTTCTGGTAAAATTATAATATAAGATAAGATATTTTCAAAAAAAAAAAAAATCCACAAATAGAAAGATTGAATATAAGAACAGAAACACGTCGGTCAAGCTATTAACTTGGAGCGTTCGTTAATCTAGACAACGAAATTTATCCAGAATCTAGAAAGATTGAATATAAGAACAGAAAGATTGAAATATATTTCTTCTGATAAACAAAGCAACTATTGAGTCTGTTATGAGTTTATTTTTAGTATTTTAAATCTTATTATAACTCACAGGAGGTGGAAATTACTGAAAAAAAATTAAAAACCATATCATAATTAAACAGCCGTCAACAAAAGTGGGACCATGTGGGTCTACTAGCAACAAGTCGGAAGATGACACGTAAGCGGAGCAGTCGAGGCGTCAAAAAGTTTGGTCTGACTGAATTAATTAATCGCAGCGAGGCTTGCCCCCCACGAATTTCTGCAGTTTTGAATTTTCGAAACCAACGCGAGTATTCTGAACAGACTTCAAAGGTAGAAATGAAATGTCTTTATGCAGGAGGATAGTTGGATTTTTTTAGATAAATTTTTTAATTGAATTTTTAAAAAATTTATTTAGTACACGTTTTAAATTTTTTAATCTTAAAAGTCTTATATTAATCTAAATCTTTTAAATAAATAGAATATAATATTTTTTTAAAAATACAAAATACTGTAAGTTATTCGCTGATTGCTAACAAGGATAAACACAATAACAGGGCCCTTCAATCTCCTTGCCAAATTTGGGCCCACATGTCATGCAAAATGACCTGTTTCCCTGTTACTGAATTCACTCACACTGCTTTTGGGAGGGGCATGTGTTCAAATTGTGTGGAAAGTAACTGAAAGAGCCAATGAGGTCCAAATACATATTTTTATTTTTGTACTTTATATTTTTTATGTAATTATTTAAATTTTTATTATTTTATCTATATTTTTTAGGTAATATAATATCTCAATTAGAACGTGCAACACGTGTTGAAATGCCTCAATCACCCTTCACGCAACTACCATGTCCGTCATAATTTCTTTTTCAATAATTAGCAATAAGGTAGGTGTATGTCAATGACCATAGTGAAAGATAAATAGGTAAAGCGTCAGTGGTGAAAGGTGAATAGTCGAAAGCAACAGCTTACCACTACCAACACCTTTGCCTATTCACCTTCTTCCATCGTCGACATCTTCGCCTTTTTACCACGGCTGATGCCTTTGCCTTTTTACCTTCTGCCATTTTTTACGACGACCTCTGTATCTTCTGCCATCATTGATATCTTTGTTTTTTCGCCTTCCGCATAGATGTCTTCACCTTTTTGCCTTCCCCAACTAATGACGACCTCTACACTTTCCGTTATAGCCATTAGGTTGCACTTATCTTGTTGTTAGCCATTAAAGGAAGAAGTTGTGGTAGAGATGATGATCATGTGAGAGATAATTTGAGTATTTCAAAGAGTATGTGTTGTACGCTCTATCTGAGGTGTATAATTGACTCGAAAATGTATAGTTAAGAAGTGTAATTAAAACAACAAAAAATTTAAGTGACCACATGAAAAAAATCATAAAAATACAAAAGAAAAAATATGTATTTAGCCACCAACAAGGTCCAAAGGACTGGAAATATTTTTTTAAAAAGTTAAATATACTTTTAATTTTATCATACTACTTTTTTGTTATCATATGAAGTGAAAAATTTGAAATTATAATCATTACTATTTCATCTTGAAAAAGAATATAAGTATTATTTTAATCTCAACCCTTATAATTTATTTTTTATGCATCGCACATCAATAATAGAAGGTGTTGTGTTATAGGCCAAAACTCATTAAAAGCTTAAAATAACTCTTTAGGCTTTAAAGTGTAAATTTTCCCTAAAAATTAGGAGAGGTTCCGCATAACAAGCAAACTAGATAATTCTAACATTCGAAAATCTCTTTTTAGATATTCTAAGAAAGAGATAAATAATTATTCATAAAGAATTCTAACCATGACGGGTTTTAGAATGCCAAGATAGATATTATTTATAAGAATTTTAATTCTGAGTTAATCAGAATTACCTCATACCCATCTATAAATAAACAATCACTCATTTTTAAGAATGTACGTTTCTAATACTGATTTCAATATAATCTTCATTATCTTCAATGTTTGACTTAAATATTGGAGTATTTATGTGAGGACCTCTCTAAACCCTCTAACTGTTCCTTTTTTTTGCATATTCAGGTAGTTTGACGACGATATTTTTAATTAAATAAATTTATTATTATATCACGTCAACAACACACGGTTTAGCATAAAAAATAGAAAATTAAAAACTAACCAATAATTGAAGATACCTTTATTTTTATCATACTGGGAAAATTTAGTATTTTTAAGCATTAAAATTCCTGGGAAAACCCAATTAATTGGAATACTTTCACAACTTCAACAAAGTTGAAAGAAGTGATTGGGCGAGCCGAATTAGTATAGTGTATTTTATGTGAAGTTTGCATAATTAACTTTCCGTGTCTTACTCTTTTGCAAGTCCCTCTTCTGTTCATTGTTGATTCTGTCATGAGGAGAGTAAATACTAATCACGCGTCTGCTTCTGTGATCTCTAAGAAGCTTGCTATTTACTCTTATTGATAACTCTATAGCTCATTATTCCTGTTTTGCTCTAGTAAAGAAATAACCATGTTCATGCAGTCTTTGGCTATGAACCGCATTCTATTTTGCCCGTTGGTGTTGTTGCACTTGCTGAACTGACAGGCTTTATTCCTCTTCCCAAAATTAAGTTCCTTGTGAATAGCACTGTAAGTTAGTCACCCTTTGTGCTTGCTTGTAAGTTCATGGAGGCATTCTTATCTTTCTGTATTTATTAAATATGTTAATCACCCACCAAAAAACAAAAAAAAAAAAATCAGGTTTTCTACACACCATTTCTCAAGCATATATGGACGTGGATGGGATATACAGCTGCATCAAGGAAGAATTTTCTCTCTCTCTTGGAAGCTGGTTATAGCTGCATCATAGTGCCAGGTGGACTGCAAGAGATAGTCCATATGGAATGTGGCTCTGAGGTTTTTCCTATTTCTTAAATCATTTGAGTTCTTTTGTTTGCAGTTCTGGCATAAATGTATCTAGATTGAGGATTAATAGTATGAAATTTTATTTGCTGCTGACTTTTAAAACAACTTCTCAACTTTCCTAGCCTATATATATATGACTGATCTTAATATGTGTCCAATTTTTCTTATGAGTCTGAATTTGAGATTTTGTACTCTGTGCTTGCTTGTGTCTATATATATGTGTGTACATATATATATATATATATAAGTATGTGTGTGTGTGTGTGTGTTTATATATATGGTGTTATATGATTAGAAATATGAAAGGTATTTTGGTCTTAAAATAAATTGCATGAAATTCAATTCCACAATTTTTTTTTTTTTATAATTCAAAACACAAAAGTTCAGAATTGGAAATGAATTCATTCATTTCAAAGTGAATCAAGCAAGACTAAAAACTAAAAAGATGAAGAGAATAAGAACTAGTAAGTACTGATTCATATTTGTTCCTTTTACCACTATAGATTTTATCTTCTTTAAACTTGCGATATTTTCCGGTGTGAATCTAGCAAGGGAACATGTCCAAGTGTCCAACGACGCTATGGTTGCAAATAAATTAGAAATAATTTGATAGTGTTCTTACAAGTTTTGGATAGTATCTGATGGCTGTTGCCTGTTGGTATCAGACCTAGACATTGCACCTTGTGCCATTAAATTATCAACAGCTTCTTTATTTTGAACTCGAACTTTAGTCCTCTGGTTTCAGATATTATGCCAAGCTAGCTTTCACACTGGTCCGACTTTATTTTTGTAGGTTGCTTTCATCAAATCAAGAAAAGGATTCATACGCATAGCTCTGGAGATGGGGCCGGCCCTTAGTCCCAGTTTTTTGTTTTGGTCAGGTATTGATGCCTATTTTTATCATGACATCCCTCTTATGCAGCATTGGCAGACTTTGTAGTGCATGCCTCATGCATATCTGTAATATGCTAACTCAGAATCAGTTTGATACTATTTTGTGACAATGTCTCAAGAGTCAGCATACCCAGATTCAAAAAGAACTGCTCTCTTCTTTTGAGTCCGTCCTTCCTCAATCCTCATGTATCTTGTTAATTGATATCTTTATGCCATGTGAATTATTTCAATCCATAAATAATCTTTAATTTTATGGATATGCTTTTAGTTTGAATAAATATTATCTTTCACCTTCTCTCTCAATTCTACTGCAGTCACGTACATATAAGTGGTCGATGCCTATTGGGAAACGTTACGTGCGACTTTCTACAGCTATTAAATTTATTCCAATTATCTTCTGGGGAATCTTTGGGTACGTTGAAATTCATACTTCTTGTTTGTTCGTTCGTTTTGACCATGAAGCATACTTGTTTAGCAATTTTTTCATGTTATTGCCATTTCTTCAGTGACCAAGCGTCAAGGCTGCACTTAATCTATTTATCTGCTATATCTACCTTACGAGTGGATTCATATTAAGATGTGGGAATTTTTCAGATTATACACAATAAATGGGAAGGTTTTGTGGACTATGTTCAGCAGTTTGTTTTCTTTCGTTTATTATTATTATTATTTTGACGGGCTTCCTGTTGTGGATTTGGGCAAGGTCTTTGTCCTCATTCAGCTAACCAACATCAGGTTAACTACCATTTTCCTCATCTGAACAGCTTTGTGAGACCTTCAAACTCATGTTGGACATTTACATACTGCAACTGAGTAGATTATATATCCAGATGAACTGATGTTAATTAAGCTTCTTGCTCCACAAGAGTGGACAATTTGAGAAGAACATGAGGCATGAAAGGATCCTTGAATTGAATAGAATAGCCTGAACCAGAGACCACAGTAAATGAGTAAAAGATCTACCCCAAGCCCAGGGACAATTTGCATGCCTTCTAACATTTCCAGGAAAAAGTACAGAAATAGGGATTTTTGGTGCCCAAAAAATTTGGCTGTGGCCTCAGCATGCAGTTCTGGGAGAATTTCTATGTTACTATATATACTGGTAAAGCAGAACATAAATGGTTTGTGCCTGATTGAACTCCACCCCTATTCTTCTCTTGCAGGTCTCCCGTACCCTATCAGTATCCGGTGGATGTGGTGGTTGGTAGACCAATTGAAGTTAATAAAAATCCACGACCCTCCACAGAAGAGGTTTAGCGCGCATTGCACCATCTTAAACATAGTTTATTGCTGCATTTAGGAGTAAAAATTTAGAAGGGGCAATCAAAATAGCTGCTTTCATTTACTTTTTTTTTTTTTTTTGGTAGTAGATTGTGTAGGCTTAGAAGTTAGAAGGGGCAATTTCCTATTTTCTGATTGCTGGTGATGAAAAAGTTAGAAAAATATATTTCTTAAAATGGCCAATATTAATCAAAAGCAAAAAAGCACAAAATTTTGAGGGTTTTTTTTTTTTTCTTTTTATACTAAAACAATCTGATTAAAAAAATCCAAAAAACTCTGGTTTCTAAACAGCTTGTGCTAAAAAAGAAAGAAGCATAACAAAAAGTTATTCCCAAATAACTACATGTGTGTAGAAACAAAGGAAATGCCCATAAATCCACACACACGTTCGTACGTGTGAACAATTGATTAGGCTCACCGTTGTTATTAACTTTTGGACCTTTATGCCATGCTTCATATTTAGACGTGATTTCCTCTCCTTAGCTTGAATCTAAGGCATGCACAATCATCCTCGTCCACACGTTCAAAGAGAAATGTCAAATCTAATGTCTTTGCTGGAAAAAAAGGAGATGTTGAAGTAAGTTGAAGAATAGACAGCTTACTTAGTAAGATTGGCTGCTTACTCTAGTAAATGGAAGACTCTCGAAGCCTACTCGAGTAATCAAAGGACTTATTTGAGTACCCTCAAGATTTATTCCATTATTTTTTAATATATAACGAAGAATCGATCTAAAGATTCTTAATTTTAGTTTTTTTAATGTATAGGTATTTAATGTATAGATGTTTTTTTCTTATTAGTTTTCTATATACAGTTAAGGTAGTTGACTTAGTAATAGTTACCTTTTTAAGAGTTTTGAGATTCACCATACATCTCAATGTAAATTAATTCTGTGAAAAAATGAGATTACCAAAACTTTTCTACAATCTTTAGTTTTCATTTACGTTTGAGTATTATTTTCTTGGATTTTAATTATGACCTTACTTAAACTTTTTAAGAAAATAGTATTATTTAGTAATAGGGCTTTGGTATGTTGCCCACCGCCAACATAGCATTTGACTAGTAGTGCGGGAGGCGTGGGCCCCATGCAAATTTCTTTAAAATTGTAAACTTCTTTAAATGCAGTTAGAGATGGGAAATGGGCCGAATGGCCCATGGGCCAGCCCGGCTTGGCCCGTTACTGTAGCAAACGAGTTGGGCCGGCCCGCCTAGCAAAATGAGAGCCGTATTGGGCCAATAATATGTGACCCGTGGCCCACTCAGCCCGACCCACCAAAAAATAAAAAAATATTTAAAAAAATTATGTTTGTATTTAATAATTATAAACATAATAATTAAAAATTATGTTTCTTGTAAACATAATTTTATTGTAATGTTTGTAAACATAATGTTTATTATGTTTGTAAACATAATTTTAGTGTAATTTTTGTAAACATAATGTTTACTGTAAAGATCATAATTTTACAAACATCAAAATTATAAGTAAACATTAATAAACATATTTTAAAAAATATTAGTTACATTTGGAAAAATATATATATATTTAAAAAATTATATATAAAAAAATTAAAAATAAATGGCTCATGAGCCAGCCCAAATAGCCAGGCCCAGGGGCCGACCCGGCCCACTTTGGCCCATTTATTAAGGGCTACAGGACTGTGCCGGGTCCAAGGTTCCATTTCCTTGACTCGGCCCGACCAATCTCCTTCGTGGGCCAAATTCGGTTCGACTCATCAAATGGGTAGGGCAAGCGAGATGCGGGCTCGGCCCGCCCATTTCCCATCTCTAAATGCAGTGTTTGCCATCGCAAATTTGGCTTGCAAGCAAACTCTAAATATTTTGAGGCCAACTTTCGTATCTTTGTTAACTGCTTCCCACCTCTTCTTTGTCCTATTTTGAAGGTAAATGAATTACACGGTCAATTTGTGGAAGCGCTCCAAGACCTCTTCGATAGGCACAAAGCAAGGGTTGGCCATGGGGATCTTCAACTGAGAATACTATGATCCTGATTCTGAAAACTATCTTCAGAAGATTTGTTTTAAAATGCCCTGCTTTTATCTCCTACAGTTGGTGTAATAATTCAATAAAAAATAGACATGTGTGACAGCTCCTCCTCCCAAATTTAGAAGGATTGATTAATTTAATCTAAAAATGATTGATACTCTAATTGCCGGCTCAAGTATAGGCCCCCCAAAAAGGCCCCAAAATTATTAATTATTATTATTTTTTATATATATAAAATTATTAATTCTATTTTATGATGATTTTTTTTGTTTAAATTTATGTTGTATTTATTTTGTTGTTCCACTTAAACGATAAAACCCCAAACTCTCTAAGTCCACAAATTATTTTTTTAAATGTTAGACAATTAATAGTAAAGTGTAAACTAGTAATGCAAGGTAAAAAACAAAAGCAAAAAGCGATATTATTTTAAGAGGATAATTTGAAAAAATGATTATTTGAATGACAAAAATTTCATTTAGAGAATCCACATTGATTTAGACATTAAAAAAAATAAAAGTAAATCGATAACTTTTTAATTTACAAAATTTGACCATGAACTCTCCATAATTTTTATTTATTCAATTTTATATTTTTAGACTTTTTTCTCTTGTCTTTATTATCGAGTGAAAAAAAATTATTTTCTAAACTTGAATACAAAAATTTAATTAGAAATTTTTATCTCAAAAAGTAAAGAAAATATATTTTTTTAAAATTAATACTTATTTATATGGTCAAAACATCACCAAAATAACTATTGACTGAAATCACAAATATTCTTAAATCGACTATGTTGGATCCTTAATCCAATGTTGGGCTCATATGTGAATAATTATGCATTGTGGGTTGTCAAATAATCTTAAACTCAATTAAAAGTGATCTGTTAAGTTTTGGGCCATTTGGGTTTTAATGTATCTAATAAGGTATGAGCCTTTAATGTGTAGATACTTAAAGAATAATTATGTTTTCTTGATGAGCTGAAACAAAATTATCAATAGAGTAATGGGTTGTTATCTCTATAAATACAGCAGTTATGATCCTCAGATCATACGAGCGAATCAGTTTTGTTTATGTATCCCATCATCAAAAACTAGTTGTAAAGAGAAACTTAAAGAATTTTCTCATAAATTCGTATTGATTTAGAAGGCTCGCCGCACAAATCTAAAGAGACATAATTATTATGGATTTACGCATTTATTTATTATTTATTTATTCTTGATTATTTGACATGAATATTCTTGACATTTGGGTGATAGTTTTCACAAAAAAATTCTATATATGTAGGATTTTTTAAAATTTACAGTTGAATATATGATCTGCTACACCTGCTACTTCATACGATATGAAAGCTAATGGATATATAGTATTTGGACTCTGTCTGAAGAAGTTTTAGATCTTTAACATTTGGGGAGAAGGAAAGATCTAGTTGTTCGTACTCGGTCAGAAGATAGGAGGCTGGATGCAGGATTTCCAATTTTCTAATTAATATTGGCATTATTGTGAAGTCCATTATCCAGTCCCCAATCTTCAACCATTTCCCATCTTCACTTTTGTACAGAAGTTGATGATATTTTTTTTTTTTTGGTAATATAAAATATCTATAAAGATATTAGTTTCTTTGTGTAAATATATATATTCCTATATATAATGGGTTCTTCTATTTCTTGATACATAAATATGCTTTGGCTTACATTATTCTATGTTAAACATATGATGGATATATAAGAATTGTTAAGAGTAGTGACAAGAGAGTTATGGTAAGCCAACTTTGCATGACTTCTTCTGGCATAAAAATCTCAACAGCTTCCTCCATCTTGAAAGCTGCGCTGGCACTTACAGAAGCAGTGTCCACATCCTTATCTCTCTGCCCCTCCTAAAAAAAGAAACTGAAATCTCTTGGGCAAGACTCAGGAAAACCAACCTTTGACATGATATATGCTTATATGCCCAGGAAAGTGATAGAAAGGCCTGAGAAACTGAAGGGTCTGTCTGCAACTACCTCTTAGCAGGAGCTGAGCAGATTCAACTGAACCAATGGAGCCAGATCAACTAGCCCGGCAGGAACCAGCCACAGCCAGTACACCCTTGCCAGTTCTGCCTAGATTGGATCGCCTCGAACGCTTGGTACTGCAACTTTTCAGTTTTTTTTCTTCTTACACATGTATATCTATATATATTTCCAGTGAAAATTATTTGGCGTATATAATTGCAGCTGCAGCTTCTGGAAGAGAAGCATACCTTATCCAGAAGGCATTCATCGACACCAGTTACTAAAGATATAAAACCAGAAGAAGTTGACGGCAAAAACCTTTCCAACGCACTCGAACAAGTTTATCTCAAAGGCACGCTGATGGATCGACTGGACAAGCTTGAGATGCGAGTGTTACAGGTTAATTGTTCATCTAACAAATTAATGAAATTGCAATTTTATTTTTTCGGGTCTTAATTTGGCAATAATGGCTCTTAAATCTGAACTACTGATTACATTTATTTTGGGTGTCTCTAGTTCACGGTATTGCTTCAATTTATTTTCTCATGCAGCTGGGCTTGGACATGGATGAAGGGAACACTTCAAGGTCAAGTTCTTCCACTATTCCATTACCTGAAAAGTTTGGCCACAGCTCAGGCTCATCATCTGTTGCAAAGCCAGATGAAGAGGTAACTAGAACTGTTGAAAAAAGGTCAGAGCCTGTCCTAATTCAAGTAAGTAACTAGAGATTAATGGTGCTGGAATTCTGTTATTCTAAAGTCTTATATATTAATTTCTGATGGCACATGCATGTACGCATCTTGCAGGAGGAGACCTCTGTAACAAAGAGTCAGAATCAGCATAATCATAGGCTTCATAGCAGAAAGAAGAAAGCAAAAGCCAAGAGGAAATGGCTTGCTTGGTTTCCAACTGGATGTTAAGATGTCCAGTGCTGGAAATCATGAATGGAACTCACATTCACAGTTGATGGCAGCCACAATCTGCTAAGAATTTGGGACTTCTGTATTTCCTGCTTGATCCGTTAGCGTCAAGAGAGTCTTGAAAGTACGTTTTTCTTTCTTTTTTTGGTTGTTCTTCATATGTGCTGTGTGCTGCTTGAGATTAGGCTTGATACGGCTGGAAAATCCTGAACCCTATTTGGAATTTATAGAGTTGTACAACAACGATCAAATATGGTCTATACATCCAACCATATCTTACTAGATTTTCTTGACAATATCATTAGTGTTTTTACGCTTTAAATCCAAAAATCACCTCTATAAGAATCACACCAAAACCAGATAGAGGAGCAATAGGCTCACGGGTTGAAAGTATATCTCCTCGTTGGTCATGTTTATCCCACTTGGAACTGCCATCTTCTCCCACTGTTTGGCCATGCTGGGCGGGCGGGCTAGCTAGCAGGGGGTGGGCCCCACTACCTTTTATGGGACCAGACCCCTTCTCTCAAGCTGTTTACCTCAAGCAATTGTTATGTTATTAGACACGAACAAGATAACAATCTGTGTTAATGTAAACATTGTTATGAACACATGGAAACTTGTACCACCGCCACTCCTTTGTCATTTCCCTCAACCAATTCAAGAGTTCTTTTCGGGACAATCACCAATGCATGTGAAGCTTGATTTGGAGCATCTGCATCTGAGAACACGTCTGGCAATGCATTTTTCATGCTCAACACTACCTTCACAATATATATAATAACCACAACACAACAATATTCATACTCAAACTCAATGCTGACCACTCAGTACTAAATGCCAATCATTTTTAAGTATACGAAAATTGCTATTTAAATCCTCAATTTTGACACTTTTATTATTGATATCTTGTATTGTATATCATATCAATATAAATATATGAAACATTAATGCAAAAATATTAATCAAAATATCAAAATTAAATATTTCCTTCAAATATAAAACAATCCTATATGATAAGTACTATCATCTTGTATTCTTATTCAATCCAAGCACTCCATCTGTATTTTTGTAACCACTACCTCAAAATCACATCAATCTTTAATTTAAATATCAGCTGGTTCTCCTTAAATTTCTTTTGGCCAATTTAGTCAAACCTCATCCAAATTTCAACAACATTACTTAGTAAAAATTAGTTATGATACCAAATTTAACTAAAATGGTTAAAACAATTGGTATTTTTAATATATAATATATCAATATAAAATATTACTCTGAAAAAAATTACTTTATTCCCATAAAAGTATAGTATAAAAAATTATATTTTTAAATCAATGCCTTTTTTGTTTTTAATTTCTTAAAAAAATTATGATCAACACGAATCTTTTAAAGTCAGAAATTTAGATATTAACGAGTTAGTATTTTAGATCAATAAAAAAAATAATATTTTCATAAATAATTTTGGACCGATAAAAAAAGGGGTAATATTTTGATAAACAATTGTTAAAAAATAATAAAATGATAAAATTATCGAAAGCTCTCTATAAAAATTGAAAACTAAAAAAAAAAAAAAACCTGTGGCTATGCACGTGTTGAGTTCGGGCAGCTCGGTGTCGGAAGAAATAAGAAAAACCGAAATAATACGTCACTAGTTGGGGGGGATGGTTCCCTACGGTTAAGACTACAGTAGGCTCCAGCCATCCATCACGTGCCGACACGTGAATGCTGCACTTGACCAAACCCCCGCCCCCGCGATAAGCGAATCTGATTGGCGGGCTCCGACTGGCCATCGGCCCGATCCGACGATGCTCCCGAAGTGACTCGAAACCTCCGCCGCCAAGACCATGCCGAAAGAGCACAGCTACAGATCTTGGATTTGCATCTGTATACATATATGCATGTACATTTATATGCTTATGTTTGGATTTGCATTTTTTTGTTGAAAGTGTTGGAACATTCGGGTAGAGTCTCGATGGCGGCGGAGCGGGCCGACGGCGGGGCGGTCAAGCCGCAGCTGGCGGAGTTCAGAGGCTCGGAAGGCCCAATGATACGCTCGATACTGGCTATGATTGTTTGGCTTGGGGGCATCCACTTCAACGTCGTTGTCGTCTTGGCTTCGTTCTTCTTCCTTCCCCTTCCCAAGTTCTTCGCGTTCGTTCTCGCTTACTGAAATTGAATGCTAAAATATATCTGATTAGGCGTGTAATGATGTGAAGTTTTGTGTTATAATCAGGGTGTTGGGGTTGCTCGTGATATTTATGGTGATTCCGATGGACGATAGGAGTAAATGGGGCCGGAGATTATCGAGGTCAGCGACTTTGAATCCGAGTGTGTGTGTGTTTGTGTGTTTCAGTGAGAATTTGGTTTTTCTACCGAAATGGTTATGATGATGATGATGATCCAATGGATTTCAGGTATATCTGCAAGCATGCTTGTGGTTATTTTCCAGTCACTCTGCATGTGGAGGATATTAAAGCCTTCGATCCGGATCAGGCCTATGGTTAGCTTCTTTGTCCCACTTCTTGTTTACTTAATTGATTCCTGAAAATCGTATTAATTAGTCTTCCTGAAATACGAGACCGCCTCTCATGAAGTGCGCAATCTTCATTAATAGTCATTTTTCCAGTTGGATGCTGTGTTTTGGTCTGTTTACGCAGGAGAACAGTGAAATTGATGGGAAACTGAAACTGACCAATTTAGGGAGATCAACTTTATTTTGATCAAAATGGACCATGTAGTGTGCTTAAGCTTTTCTCCAGGAAAATTAAGGTTCCAGGAAAGCCTAATCACATAAAATAGACCAACTGCAGGAGATTACTTTATATCGATCAAAATGGAACTGATGAATGGTGGTACCTTTGCTGAAACGAAGTTCAGATCAATTATGCACCTAGGAGAGTGTGTTTATTAAATATTTAAAAGTTTGTGTTTTGATAAAATCATAATGCATGATGAGGAAGAATTCTAAGAGTAGTGTACTAAAGAGTCATGCCTACTAGTTTTTAGGCCATGCTAGTGAAGTAGACGTGTTTCAGGAATATAAAAAAAGAATCTTTCCTTTTGCAAAGTTTCTCCTCCAAAATTCAACAGGAACATGTCACTTGTTTAAGCTTTTCTCCTTGAAATTAAAATTCCAGGAAAAGTCAATTGCATTAATTAGAAGAATTTTACAAATTCAAGAAAATTGGGGGAAGTTATTCAGAAAGCAAGAAAACAAGAAATAGAAATAGAAACGAACAAGCAGGTAGCTTTTGTTCTTTTAGAAGCTAGTGTCTATATCTCTGTCTTTGCTTGGGCACGCATCTGTCATGACTCCAAGGATCCCCAAGGATAGAGTAGGAAATATAATAATTTTTAGCTTGCATGCATTACTATACTTTGTAATTTCCTTTCTTCTTTATGTTATAGCTAATTGTTTAGGCTATAGACAGTTATAGTCATTGTTGTAACTGCACATGGGTGCATGGGCAATGCTGTGAGGCTATATAAGCCACAGCTAGAGAGGATGGAAGGCATGCTTGAATTGATTAAATGAATATCTGATTCTCTCTCATTTTCTCTCTACTTCTCTCCCTCATTTCTCTCTACATCCTTCCCCCATTTCTGTCCAAATATCCCTCTAAATTTTCTGTTCTTAGTTCTACTCAATCGGATTCTTCCGATTGTCAATCCAGCCCCATTATGAACCCTAGGTTCATGACAGCATCCAATAAAGGGCATGTTCAATGTGTAAGACTCTGCTTTATGAGGGTTAGGGCAGTGTTTGAAAAAGTTCCCTTTAAGCACAAAGTGCAAAGCACAGCATGCTTGGGGCTTTTTTCTCTATTTCAGCTCAACAACTTTAGCTGAGCACGATTAAAGTGCACTTAAGTTGCACTTTTACCTGAGTTCCGAGGTGCAAAAAAGCACACTTCAAAAATACACTTGGGTTTTTTTTTTTTTAAATCAAACAATATGAATGGTTGAATTTGTTTAAATGTTTGCAATAGTTTGGCTGCTTGTATGGAATGCTTACCCCAAAAAAGCTGTTATCAGATCTTAAAAAAATCTAAATAAAATCATATATACATTTGTTTAAAAAAAAAAAAAAGAAGACCCAGTTGTATTTACCAAAAAAAAAATATTGAAGGAAGCATGTAATTAGGTGTAAGTTTAGGGTTGCTAATTATTCCTAATTGTTATAAATTAGGAATTGATGATTCATTCCGGGTAGGTGTAAATTAGAGATTGATGATTGATTCCCGATAGATGTAAATTAAGGATTGATGATTGATTTTTTATTGTTGTATATTAGGGATTGTTGATTGATTATAAATTAGGAATTAATTGATTGGGGATTGTTGTAAATTAGAGGTTGATTAATTGGGGATTGTTGTAAATTAGGGATGATTTTGTTTCCTTATTCTTCTATTTGATCCTATGTATAAATCATGTTAATGAAATAACATGGGTTTTTTTTTGCCAAACTTCTACAAAAAATAAAAGAAGACTCACCCATAAAAAAAAGAAAAAAATTAAAAAAGAAACCTTAGCATATTCCAATTCTTTCAACTGAGAGTTTAGACCAGATTGTCTTTCCTTTAGGACCAACAATTAACAAAATTATATCCTTTCATATGTACCCTACGTGTTTTTGCTATGGTTCCATGAACTTGTAAATTGGTATAAAATATAAATGAAAAATAGTATCTGATCTTTTGTTAAATTTACAGCCATCATTCCTATTAGTTTTTTCTAATGATTGCTTTTTTAAAAAGTATCTTTATTTAATTTATATGCACTTCACTTTGCATAAGCATCTGCTTTGCTTTGCACCTAAGCTCTGTAAGCCTTCAACACTTAAAGCGCTTAGCGCTTTTCTAAACACCACACCGGGACAGGGAAGGATCATATTTGTACACAACCTTCTCCTTTCAACTTTGCCCCTTATTTTCAAGGTTGCTACTTTCATAACTCAAACTCGTGACCTATTGGTCACAAAGGAGCAACCTTACCATTGCCATCAAGGCTCACCCTCTTAGTGGTAAAGTCCAATATTTGATTGTAATGACATCAGGTGGTGCATAAGGTTTGTAGGTACATTCCATTTTTGAAAGGCATAAATTGATATTGGTGGTAGCTTTGCATGTTATTTTGATGTCTTGGTGCCAGTAATAGGATCTCATGGATGGAGCTGCAAGTTGTGGTGTTAATGAAATAAATGAATAGAGCACAAGTCAGTCATTAAGCTAGCGAAGATTTTTGGGAGGTTCCATGTCAGATAATCTTGGCTCTAGCCAACTTTTCATTATTTAAGAAAACTCCTCTTATCAATGTTTTGCTTGAACACACCCTAGAAAGATCATATTCTGCTGAGTTGCTTTTGTTCTCCATGGAGTTTTCATCATTAGAATTTGCAATATCATCATTCACTTCTGTAAGGTTAGAAAATGTTGTCATCCCTGAAGCCAATTTTCTGGATTTTCATAAAGTTGCAATTCTGTGTGTAAGCTTGCAACCTAAATGAGAAACAAGAAAAGGCATTCCCAATGCACGAGGCTCTTTGCTTAATGAGGATTGAGGGAGGCTCGTTTTCCTATGTAGTCTTACCTTTGTTTTCCAAAGAGTCCCTTCCCTTTTCATAACCCAATAACTTGCCAATTACAAAGGAACAACCTTACTCCTGCTACCAAGGCTTGCCCTCAATTTGCTGGTTTATCTGGAAAATCTCATTGTTGCCACACTAAATGCTACTACCTCTTTGCTAAGTATAGGAATGCTTGACCAAGATGAAAGACAAGTGAAGAAAAAAAAAAGGCAAACAACATAAATGGGTCATGCCCCTGATGTGAGTATATCATGGTCTGGGTAAGGCATTGATTTTGCTTTTGATTGCAATGTAGTAATGGTGATGTTTCCTGCTCTTTTCTTACGTTAAGTTCTTGCTCCTGATGCATCCCAACTCTCCTTGGCTGAATAATTTAATCTGGCAACCTATTGGTGATAACTAAGAAAATAGAAGTAAAACACAGCAGAGGGAATTCACAAAATGGAGGCAAATCACAGATACGTTTTTATTGAGTCTTTAGGATTGTTTAAATACATCAAACCTTAACTGAACTGCTACATAGTTCATCCATAATCTCCTAAAATATAGGAACTAATTATTTGAAAAACTTCAACTACAGCTAAACAAAAAAACCATAACAGAAGCCTTAAACTTAGGACTGTAACTAACTATTTTATCAATTTAGTTAGCTACTTCTGCTCCTATTTTTCCTCTCCTAAAGCCAGCTGTGAGAGAGATTTCCAGATTATCTTCAATTCTGCTCCAACGTCATAACAGTTGCTGAGGCATTTTCAACACAACCTATCTGCTTTTGAAGTCCAATATTTTTCCATGCTTTTATATCCAACCAACTGAAAAATGGATTTTAATGTGCTGCTTTTCCCCAATCTTGATGAATATGTTCTATTTGTTACTGTATTATATGTCAGGTATACATGATTAGATTTCTTTTTCTTACTCTTGCATAAGTTGTCTTCTGTTATACTGTAGGTACTGATTTGTCAGGCTTTGAGTTTACTTTTTTGCTGATGGCTCTAGTTTATTTGTTCTTGTTTTCCCCTAGTAAAAGAAATAAGCATGTTCATGCAGTTTTTGGCTATGAACCACATTCAGTGTTGCCCATTGGTGTTGTTGCACTTGCTGACCTCACAGGCTTTATGCCTCTTCCAAAAATTAAGGTTCTTGCAAGTACCGCTGTAAGATAACCGACCTTAGTGCTTGAACCGTTGTAAAGTTCATGGAGAGATGCTCATCTTTGTGTATTTATTAACTGTGTTGATTACCCACTGAAACAAAAATCAGGTTTTCTACACACCATTCCTCAGGCATATATGGACTTGGTTGGGACTTGCACCCGCATCAAGGAAAAATTTTGTCTCCCTCTTGGCAGCTGGTTATAGTTGCATCATAGTGCCGGGTGGAGTGCAAGAGATAATTCACATGGAACGTGGTTCTGAGGTTTATCTTATAACTAATAATCATTTGAGTTCTTATATTTATTGTTCTACCATAAATATATTTAGATATTAATGATATTAACATTTAGTTTGCTTTTGACCATTCAAAACTTCTCCTAACTTTCCTAGTTTGCATGTTAAATGATCCTCTATCCTGAATGTGAGATTTGAGTTTATCTAGTTTTCTGCATGTGAGAATTTGTGCTCTCTCTTCCATTTGGAATTCTTTCTATATAGGACTCATAATGGTAAGCATTTTGTAGTACTTCTGTTTGGTTATTGTCTCATTCATGTGTGTGCACTTGAGATGTGGACTGAGGGCTTTGGGGCCATCGTCACCATGGGGTCGAAGTGCCTGTCATCACCATCTTTCATTGATTGACTCATACTGACAAATTAGGTCATAAGCCTGTGCTTCTAGATGAGCTCAGGGACAATGGCCATCTTTCAAATCTTAAAACTTTCTTTTTTCTTGTTCAGAAGTATCAGAACAGACCGCTGGATCTTAAAGCCTCTCTCTTACACACAGATCATACTCCTTGGGAGTTAAATAGTGTCTCTGACTTTTGATGGGATTATAATTTGTGACTGCCCATAATGCCACAGGGGACATGAACTATCCATCCCAATGATAGAGCTTTTGATCTGAAGGTTGAGAAGCATGGATAAGAACACGAGACAATATATAGATGATATGAAGATTCTTATCTTAAGAAAGTAAGAACACGACATGAAAGTAAACAAATATATACTTTTATATGGATGTGAAAAAAAAACCAAATTCTTCTTTTTTTTTTACATTAAAAATAGTGTTATAATTTATCAAATATCGTAAAAAGAAATTTTTTCATCCATATATAAATATAATAAGAAAGAATATTTTCAGTCTGCATTTTGAAATTAGAAAATAAGAATAAATAAAAGAATTAACTATTTTGGAAAATTCTGCACATATATGCATTACAAGTTTTGATTTTGAAGTTCTTAAAAGATTAAAAAGATGAAGAAAAGAACTGTTCGTTTTATTGCTAGATACTAAATTATCTTCTTAATACTTCAAATTTCCGAAGTATTAAACAGGAGGCTCATTTGTCCTCCATGTGAGAGAAGGGTATAGGTTAAAAATAAACCAAAGTTACAAGGATACATTTAGAAGTACTCTCATGCATTGAATGGTGTATGATAAGTGCAAGCATCTAATAGGCACATGCATCTTGTGCTTATTAGGTTGGCAGTTTATTTGTTTTAATTCCAACTTGAGTTTTCCCTAGCTCCTCCCTTTATCTTGTGGATATTTGCTCTGGCTTCACATTATTCTCTCTTCATTTGTAGGTTGCATTCCTCAAGTCAAGAAGAGGATTTGTACGCATAGCTATGGAGTTGGGACGACCATTAGTCCCAGTTTTTTGTTTTGGTCAGGTACTGATTCCTCCTGTTTTTTTAGGCTTTAACTGTTGACACTTTTTCTTTGCTTGTATTGCCTTTGTTTTCTCTTCTTTTTGTTGTGCATACTTCATTCAAATCCTTAATATGTTAGCTATAATCAGTTTGTTGTGTATTACATAACATTATGTGTATAGCTTGAGCCCATCTAAATAACTGCTAGCTTGCCTCCTTTATATCTATCCTTCCTCGATGGTCTTCTTAGTATCTTTTTTTTTGTTGAATTTTTTTTTACTCATAAAGAAGATTTTCTATGTTAAGGATTTGTTTTTGCACTAGACAGACATGATCTCTCACCTTCTCTCCCCATTCTACTGCAGTCACATGTCTATAAGTGGTGGAAGCCTGGTGGAAAACTGTACATGCAATTTGCTAGAGCCATTAGATTCACCCCAATTATCTTTTGGGGAATTTTTGGGTATGTTCAATTTTTCTTTATTCATTGTGACAGCAGAGAGCATTCTGGTGAAGCAATTTTTCATTTAATTGCCCAAGTAACAAGGACATATTTTATATTCTTAATCAATTTACTATTACTCTTTGGTCCACATTTAGATGTGGGAACTACTTCTTTGGATCTTAAGCAATATTGCAAGGTTTTGCAGACTGTATCCAAAGTCTTCTGCATGGCTTTCTATTGTGGATTTTTCTCTCATTCTGCTGGCTGCTATACCTTATCTGAACATTTCAAGCTTGACCCAGGGGAATAGTTAGTACACATGCCACAACTAATAGATTAGTGGTGATCCTGATGAATAGTGTCAATTGAGTTTCTTGCTCTACAAGAGTGGACAACTTGAGAGAAAACAAAGGGCAAATAGCAAAAAAAACCCAAACCTTTTTGCGAATTTGCAACTTTATCCATTCGTTTCAATTTTGACAATTATATCCCAATTGGCTCAATTGAGTGCAATTTTATCCAACACCTGAAATCGATTTAAAAGGCTTGTGTCAATACTGATATTGCATACTAAGTGTTATTTAATAATAATATTTGTGGGACCCACATGTACACATAAGTAAAAAAAAAAAAAAAAAGAATGTGAACAGTCAACGTAGATGACTATGGTGACACAATCATGAAGTTTTTTTTTTTTTTTTTACTTATGTGTATATGTGGGTCTCACAAATATTATTATTAAATGACACCTGGCATGCCACGTTAGCATTGACACACAACTTCTAAATCGATTTCATGTATTGGATAAAATTACACTCAATTGGGATATAATTACAAAAATTGAAACAATTGGATAAAGTTGCAAATTCGCAAAAAAGTTTTTTTTTTGGCTATTTGCCCAAAAACAAACTTATTTTAACTAATTTAATATAGTTTTTGTTCTTTTCTCCATTGTTATATTAAAACTTTGTACATTTATTTTTCAAAAGGCACATCCCTTTTGAAGCAAAAAGGGATTTTCTTTGGTACCTAAGTGCATCAGAGGATGTTTAAAGAACACCATGAAATGGAAAACACATTACCCTGAGACTTGGACCAGTGCATATAGCTAACTTGGCCTGATTAATTGTATAGTAAATGAGAAAAGGTATCCCTAGTACATGAGGCTCCCCACATCGCAAAGGTTGGAGTAGAGTTGTATTCATATATGCAACCTTCTCCTTAGTTTTTTGTGAAGAGGTTTCCACAACTTACTTGTGACCTTTTAATCACAAAGGAGCAACCTGACTAATACTATCAAGCCTGCCCTCAATTATATATATATATATATACACACACATATATATATCTTTATCAACTGATCATGTGGAATAGTAACTATTCAAACTACAGAGATAGGGTAGGTTTGGTGCCAGAAAATTGTGACTGGCTCAGCATGCAGTTCTAAGAGAACTTTTCTGTTTCTTCTTAGATAAATCAGAAGAGAAGGATAGTTTGTGCAACTGATTGAACTCCATTGCCTTGCAGGTCTCCCCTTCCCTATCGCTATCCAATGAATGTGGTGGTTGGTAGACCAATTGAAGTCAAGAAAAATCCACAACCCTCCATGGAAGAGGTAACAGTGCTGCTCGTTGCACCATTTCATCTGTTAGGTTTTGTCCATACATTGTTTTTGTCTGGATGTATTCGTTATGGTAATTTCATCATTGGTTGCCACACTTTGTTCATGCGAGACTGCATCTTTCCATGTCCAACTCCTAGGGAAAAACACTACCTTAGGCACAAATCTTGATGATTCACAAATCCTCACACACACACACACAGAGGCACACTCAATTTGTCTCACCCTTGATATGAAATTTCGGAGTTTTATACTTCATCCTCCAACATGAATTAGGATTGTATCGTCAGTCTGTGTTAACTCGAGAGTAAGGTGAACTAACTAATTTAGTGTAAATGGCTTTTGGCTTGGCTACATGTTCAAGGGGAACTGTCAACCCCAATATCCTTACTTTCCATTTATATTTCTAGTTTATGGTTTTACTACTCTGTCCATACTAATCAGAGATTGAACACTTGCTATCTTTATTGCAAAACTTAAATGCAGTACATGCCACAGCCCGAGGGGCTTGCAAGTGAAGACGGCCATTTTGAGGCTGACGTTTATATGCTTTGCTAACTCTTCCTCTCTTGCCCTTTTCTTGTGTCCATTTTCAAGGTCGACGAAGTCCATAGTCGCTTCGTTGAAGCGCTTCAAGACCTCTTTGAGAGGCACAAAGCGAGGGTCGGCCATCCTGATCTTAAACTGAGAATACTCTGATCACAACTCCAGCGTGCATTCGCGACTCCCCTCGCCCCCACTCTTCATTTTTATCTACTTTTTAGTCTCTATATTTTGCTACTATGCTTGTTTATTTGTTTCATTCGGCTAATTTTATCGGTTAAAATTAAAATTTCATGAACCAGTAATGAGGTGCGCGTGGGCTGCTAGCTGCCCTCACTTCCGGCTTGGGCCTGAGTATTTTTTATTGAGGTTCGGCCCAGCTACTACAGGGTCTGCTATGCATTAACGGTCCATATATATTACCTTGACGTTTGATTAAATAAAGGTGAAGAAAACTGTTCAGCCATTAGCATATCTGTAATGTGGAAGAGGAACCCAGTCTATGATACTAATTTACTTAACCAATAAACCGGAAAAAAAGGGGAGGGGGGTCTTACGATACGCCTCAAGCCCGTTTCATCCATTTACCATAAATTACAGTTCCATGGGGAATTTCCATTCTTAAGAGAAAAAGTTCTAGTTTGAATAAAGCTCCACTTTAGTTGCTTATATTTTACGATTAAAAAAAAATTGTTCCCATGCACTAGATTCACGCTTTGTGAAGGCAGCTTAGTTACAAAAAAATTCTAGGTTGTAAGAAATCGCCTCATTTCTGTCTTATAAATTCAACTTTAAAGGGCGTAGGAAGGTGGTATATATTGTCGTCATTTGTGGAAATTATTATCAACATTATATTCAATAAAATGAAGGAAAAGATGAGGTTGTACGGTCATTAGTAAGAGATGTCATGGCTTGTATTTTTCACTAAGATATAACTTCATTTGCAAATTTTGACAAAGTTATCACACCTCTACACGCACAGAGAGCAATTTCATCTGGGGAGGGCATTGAATTTAGGGTGAGAATAAGGGAGTTTGCACGTAAAAAGGGTTTTGGGGTTTGATGAATGAATTGGAGATGCAGACTTGGAAGTTGTACTTTTTCCCTGATGATGGTTCTGTGTAAGCAGCACACCGCTATAAATGATCCGCACTTGCCGGCTAAAAGTTAAAACTACGCTTTTAGGACCGCCACCAAGATCCAGTCATTGTCATGACAAGGTTCCCAAAACCATGGCAAAGCAGCTGTGTACAAATCCATAAGTTTGGTAGTTAACCATTATGTCGGCAATCCAATTTCACTTTAGTTGCCTGGGAAAAATTCTTGGGGGGTGGGGGGTAATTGACAGTGTCATTTTGATTGATGTATCCAAATCCTATGATTAGCTTTTCATGCCTAACTTTACACTTTGAACTTGAACTGTCAGCTGTAACTTCTGCTGCTCAATGTCTTTCAAAACTGAGATTAAATTGGCCCGGTAGACTTCACATTTCCAGTGTGCGCGATCCAGTTGCCGGGTTAGCTTCTGTATCTTCCTGTCCTGCTCCCCCTACAAAATGTTTCATAGATTTGCTGCTCATTAACTACTATCGGACAATTAACTACAACCTAACTAACAAGGGCAGTCATCCTTAAAAGATCTTCAGGAGCAACATGATATCAATAATATATAACCACTAAAACTCAAGGGATTAATAAGCAATGAAACGAATCAGTTAAAAATTTATAAGGATGAGCTTAAATCTCCGCCCGCCCAAATCAGTTATGTCCAGGTACTAAAAAGGAGAGAGTTAATATTTACAAGCGGGCAGCAAAAATGAGCAACAGTCTTGACTATAACTGACACGGCAATTAGTATTTAGGAAAAACACAAATCAGCAGGCTGGGGGCTACAATGATTTCATTGACCAAGTGAAATTAATTAGCAGACTCGTGTCCCATATAACTCAGTAAGGAACTTCACTGAGCTGTAGCATTTGGTGAACCTCATCTTTGTTAAAACATCTGTATTAAATAATAAGCAAGCAAAATACGTAATTCCAACAGAAACGTCATCTTTGCTGAATCTCTCCAGTGATCTTTATCCATTGTTTTAGCCATGTAATGCCAACTAATCATTAAGCTGATTATAGCAGAAGAATTGTAAGCATGTATAACCTTAACTATTACTTCAACCTATTCCAAGGGCATATTTTTTCACTTCTCTAGTTAAAAACCCACATCCAAATGTGCAAAGCCCCGTTAATACAAGGATTTGATCATCCACTTCAGTTAGTTTCCATTGATGAATGACACTTCAAGTATCGCAATAAAGTACATACCTTCCTTGCTTGAGGGCTAGTTCTTCTGAGAACTTTTTCATCCAAAGTGACTCCCTGCTTATGTTGCTGCAATATTTAGTCTCTGTGGGAAGAATACAAAACAACAAATTGTTGCTACGTAGATTGCTACGTCATTGCTCCCCAGGGAAAGGTCATCAAGTACCCTGAAGTTGATTTTCTAAAATCCACATCACCTGCCAATCCATATCAGCTTCTATATAACCAACCAACAATGGCCCCATTTTCAAAACATGAACTCACTCTGGAAGTGCCTCTAAGATACCTGACTATCCATTTAACTGCAGTCCAACGCTCTTTGCCAGAATTAGAAAGAAATTGTTTTTCCACACTAATTGCATGAGCAATGCCTAGTCTTGTATATACTATAGGGTATGTCCGTCAGCCAAAAACCATGGCTGATGCACAACAGCACAAGGAATCTGCAGCACTTCTTCCCTTTTTTCATTTGTAGAGCACTGACTAGAGCTCAATTAGAAGTGACCAACAACTGGAGAGAGAACTAGTTTTGAGTTACTCAGGTTCAACGTTTCTGCTTTAAGGTACTTGAGATAACCAAACTTTTCTCCTCTTCTTATCACAGATAATTCAGTCAGACCCAAGAATTTGCTCTATTGGACCCAAATCCTTCATAGCAAAATATTTGCTCAAACTCTCTTCAAGCCAGCAATCTTCTTATGTCATGACTAGTAATCAACGTTCCATCCAAATAAAGCAAGAGAATAATAAAATCATCATCAAAAAATTTCTTCACAAAAACACAATGGTAAAAAGGGATCTTATTATACCCATGATCCTTCATGGAAGAGCCAAACTTTCGATACCATTATCTTGGAGCTTGCTCAAGCCCTTACAAGCTATTCTTCACCTTATAGACTAGTTGCTCTTTACGTTATGACAAATTCCTTGAACTGCTCCATACAGTTTTTTCCTCTATGTCCCCATGTAGAAAGGCTGTTTGGATATTTAATTGCTCAATCTTCAGGTACGTAGTGGCTGCCAATCTGAAAACAACTCAATAAATGACATTTAGTCCATTGGTGAAAATATTTCTTCACAGGAAACCACTTTCTTTTGATTGAATCCCTTCACAACTATCTTCACCTTGTACTGTGGCTGTGAGCTACTCTATGTTGCCTTCAACTGGTAAACACATTTATTCTTAAGAGCTTTCTTCCCTTTAGCCAACTTCACCAAATCAAATGTGATTTTTTGTTTTTTGCTGGATGAAATTTAATCAACTGTGTGATATTTTATTTCATCTCCTCATTCATTGCTTTGACTCACTCTTCTTTATGCTCATCAGATATAGTTTGTTGATAACTTCCAGGCTCCCTCCCATTAGCGACCAACACATGCCCATGAATGAAATATCTTTGTGAAGGTATGCGTTATTTAATAGATCTTTAAACTGAGGCTCTACAGGTGAATCCAAATTCACAAGAATCTCACAATAGAACTTGTTCTCTTGTATTTCCTCTCTGTCTCCAACTATTTGGTCTTCAAAAATACCACATCAGAGGTTCTAGTAATCTTATTCATCAAATCCCAAAGCTATATAACCAAATTCCTCATAAAGAAGATACACAGCTTTGTCTTGGTATTAAACTTCTCTCATCCTTTAAGATGTGCACCAATGTTATGCAACCAAACACCCTTACGTAATCATATGAAACATCCTTCCCTCTCTACACTTTCTCCGGAACATCTCCTTCAACTGAAGGAGGACTATTAATCAGGTCTATTATGATTATCAATGCCACTTGGTAAGTTTTGCATGTGAAAGCACACACCTGATCCTTTTGACAGTGGCCTTGTGCATTCTTTCTACCATTCCATTCTGCTTTGGTGTCTTCAGAACTGTCTTGTCAAGCTTGATGTCATACATACTGCAATATTTCTCAAAGGGACCTCTACATTCACCACCATTGTCTACTCTTACAGATCTCAACTAATTCCCTGTGTCTCTTTCAACACCGGGTGAAAGAGAGCTTGAAAGCATCCAGCACCTGATCTTTAGATATGAAAATATGGGCTCAAACCTATTCTAGAATAATTATGGATGAAAGTATCAAAGTATGGTGCACCACTGAAGGTTCTAGCATCCATGGTACAAGCATCAAGTCCAACACATCTGACCTAGCTTATGAAGTTCCAAAGAAATGCAACCCTGTGTTGTTTACCAAGCAAACAAAGGATGCAAGGTTTTAGATGAGTGCCTATCAAATGATATAGCTTCTTCTTTATAAGAACATCAAGGCCATTTTCACTCATGCACCCAGTCATGTGCCACAACTTGATGGAAGAGACTTTCAGTTGCATTCACTTCTCCATTAGAGTCTTATTTGTGTCGTATACAAAGAACTTTCTTTCTTCCCCTTGGCCAATGCAAAGCTACCTTTAGTGAGCTTCCATTTTTTAGTCAAAGAAATTTACATAACCTTCATCATCAAGAATACCAATTAAGATCAAATTGAGCTGCATCTCTAATACATATCTCACATCATTAAAAACCAAATAATTCTTTCCCATCCCAATAATCTTTGCCACTGCATCAATTCCCATCCTAGCATAACCAATGTCATTAGTGATCTAAAATGTGAACAAGAAGTTACATGGAAAGAAGCTTCTCAATTTAGAATCAAAGTGGAATCTTGACGAGTGAGATTTATACAACCACCATACAACAACAATCACAAGCTTTAACCCCACTAGGGGGTCTGTTACTGTCATGATCCTAGGGTTTGCCTAGGGTTTAGAATGGAATTTAGGAAGGAACCGAGGGAAAATTAAACAGAATGGAAGGAGCATTGGACAGAATAGAGGGAGATATTCAGTAGAATTAAGGGAGAACGCAGACAAAACAGAGAGAGAGAAGTGATCAGAGGGAAACGAGAGAGATCAGAACAATTGAGAAGGAAATCAGAATTCAATTATCATTCATCTATATGCATTCTCTAACTAATCTAGCCTATTTATAGGCTTTACAAATGAAGGTACTAACAGCTACAACAAAAGAATACAACCAAAAGAATTACATATAATACATAATGACTATTTTATCCTTGGAGTCTTGACAATTCCCTCCCCCCCCCCCCACCCCCAACCCCCCTTGAGAGAGTTTTTGTCCCCAAGAATTTACAGCAACTGGCCACTGTTCTCTTCATCCAATCCCTGCTTTCTCTATCGAATTTATTCTTCTTCTCTTCTTCCTTTCTTTTTTTCTCCTTCTAAGCCTTTTCCTCTCTTCTCTTACATTCCATTGCTTTCGCTTTTCCTGCAAACATAAAATGTAGATCTCAAGGATCACCATTTCAAAGCTCCCTTCTCCAATGTCAAAACTTTCGAACCAGATGGCAGCAACCTTCCCTTCCATAATCTTCCAAACCATATGGCTGTTCTTCTATTCAGTCAACTTCAATTGTTCCATTTCTGCTAAAACTGGCCCCAGAATCTGGTCTACACCAGTTGAAATGACAGCAAGACTGTCATATTGACCAAGATCAAAAACACTCAAAATAACAGTAAAATTTTCTTCTGCTGGAATTATCTTAACCTGTTTGATGCCTACTTTGACCAAAGCCATGGACTCCTCAACATTCTCCAGAACCAAGGGCAAAGGAACAATATCCTTAGGACCTTCTTTCTCAAAACCATTCCTTCCCTCAACCTCTAGCTTTTTTTCTTTGGTCCAAGTCCTCGTCGAATGCTTGTCCATGCTCATCAGCCTTAGAATCAGTTTCCTTAGAGCCAATATAAGAATGTTCTGATCCGGATTGTTCCATCAAAACTTCTTTAGCTGCATGTAGACCATCACAAACTTGCTGGCTGCTCTTAAGATAACTCTTAGGCTGCAGATTATGCTTTCTGTAAATCGCTTCCAGTGCCAATTTTTGCAGTCTAGCCTTCTTAGCCACTTGTTTTACCATGGCAGGACGCATCATTTTCACAATAGACCTTAGCTCGTCTTTAAGACCACAGATGAAGTTCGATACAAAATAAGATTCAGTCAAGGTCGGATGGGAATTGAGCATTAGTGATCTCAATTCCTCAAATCTGACCTGATAATCCGTAATTGATCCTTCTTGTTTTAGTTTATTGAACTCTTCATTGCAACTCTCATTTCCAATCTGATTTAAGGGGGCAGAATATTCCTTAGAAAAGCATTTAATCGGAATACTAACCTAAAATTTCTGATAAAATAGAATCAAAAAGTTGTCAGCTTTCTATTGAGGATAGCAAAATGTCCCTGGATTCCTGTGTCCATTGCTCACCTCAGAAACTACTTCCTGGAGTCACCTAAACCTCAATTCAGCAACCTTGAATCCACCTCTATCACAGTCAAAATAGAGAAATCAGCAGTCTTCTTAAGGATCGATTTGCTCTAAACAGCTTTCCTGAGAATCGATTGGCTTAGATACAGCCTCCTAATAATTTACTTCCTGAGAGTTCGATCAATTCCATTGCTGATAGGAATCACCTAACAAATTGATCGACTTCTGCAGCTCTGAATTGCTAGAATTATAGTGGATTATAATCGCCTCTAAAATTGATTCTAGGAGTTGCCTAGATCTACAGATTCTGCCTGCTGATAGTTCGATTCGCTCTACTGCAGCTAACAGTATTCACCGGAATCTCAGTCAAAAGTCGCCAAGCTCTGCTTCGGCTTCAATTCTGAGCAGAAAACTGTTTTGCTCTCTCTCAGTTACAATCGGTTTTTAATTCCTTCATAATTGGATCGGGAACGACTGCTAGTACTCACCTATCAACAGCCAAGACAATTGTCAGGTCCCGTGCTTCCTTCGATCTGCTTAGTTGATTGGAATTGCGCCAAGAATCATTGGCATGTTCCACCTTCAAAAGTTGTACTTGAATCAGCTATCGAAATTTCTAGAATCACAGCCGAGAATCATTGGCTCTAATACCATTTGCCATGATCCTAGGGTTTAGAATGGAATTTAGGAAGGAACCGAGGGAAAATTAAACAGAATGGAGGGAGCATCGGATAGAACAGAGGAAGATATTCAGCAAAATTAAGGGAGAATGCAGACAGAACGGAGAAAGAGAGAGTGATCAGAGGGAAACAAGGGAGATCAGAACAATTGAGAAGGAAATCAGAATTCAATTGTCATTCATCCATATGCATTCTCTTAACTAATCTAGCCTATTTATAGGCTTTACAACTTAAGATACTAACAGCTACAGCAAAAGAATACAACCAAAAGAATTACATATAACACATAATGACTACTTTATCCTTGGGGATCCTTAGCGTCGTGACAGCTACATGAATTCCATATCTCCAACCATCTCTATCCATGGTTGTATCCTTTGAAAGATTATTGTATCACAAGTCCTAGAGGTTGTTGCTACAGATTTCCTTTATTTCACCCACTCACCTCACAGGTGCTTCTAATAGTCTTTTTACATGTCCAAACTATCTTAATTATGATACCCTCATTTTATCTTAATTATGACACAATGTGGCAGGATCCAACTAACTGGAAGAAGGCTTGGTTGAGTTTTATGCTGCTAAGAGGTCAAAGTATGTCACGACCCCAAGGGTATATTAGTCAGTATATTACATGTATTAGTTAGTTGTTGTACTTTGTTACTTTCCTTGCTACTACCTTTCAGTTGTTATAACAACTGAAAGCTTAGATAGCCTATAAAGAGGCTAGATTAGATAGAGAATGTCATGATGGAATGATAACTTGAATTCAATCATCAGTCATCTCTCTCTACATTTCTCTCTCTCGATCTCTTCTGTTCTCCCTCAATTCTCTCTATTCTCTCTCCCTTTCTGTTTTTGTTTCTCCCTCCATTTCTGCTCTCTCTCCCCCAATTTCTTCTAAATTCCCTTACAAACCTTAGGTTAAACCTAGGTGCATGACAGTTGGCATCAGAGCCAACGATTCTTGGCTGTGATTCCGTCAGTTTCTAGCAGCTGATCAAGGTTCAGATTTGAAGGCAAAGCAGTGCAAAGGAAATTCCAGCTAACATTCAGGAGCATCATAGCTGTAATTCAGATCTAGGCAACTCCTAGAAGCAACTTCTGAAGCAGATCCATGCAATACTTCTAGGCTGTTTCTCAGCTGTTAATTGAAGCAGAGCCAAGCGATTTCTGGTGAGCTAGCTGATACAGAAATGATTGATTCAGGAGGCTGATTCTGATCTTAGGCAATTGTCCGAATGAGGCAACCAGTGGAGATGGAAGGAGAAAATCGGATGAAACAATTGGAAACCAGGCTGGGCAATCTGGAAATAGGCTTCAGACAGATTAACGTGGAGGAGATTTGCTATTGAGCAGAAAGTGCCACAACAATAAAAGGAATCAAGGAAGCATGCGCTGCAACAAAATAGGCAAAACACTCGCCAACCTCAACCACAAGCTGGAAGAATGCAATAAAATAGGCGAAAAACTTGTAAACTCAACCACAAGCTGGATGACTTACTAATTCTGATGTCAAAAAAATTTCAGTTCAGCCTACCAGTGGAACTTCTTTCAAGATCCCCTGCAGAATTGATTCCAGCAGAAGCTGGAATCCTACCTAATACCTTCAGTCTGCAAAAAACTAATGAATCAGCTGAATTGGACCAGGTATACTGGTTGCCTAGGAAGGAATGGCAGTTGCCAGGAAAATCAACGTGACACCAATTGAAGAAATGTCTAGTAAGGAAGTACCAGGTAAACTGGTTGCCTGGTAAGGAAGTACCAGATGCTATGAATTTGGGAAAAGATACTATCACATCAACTTTGGATTTTGAAGATTTTAAGTCTATTTTCCTTGAAGAAATAAGTACTCCTCCAATACCTGATGACAATGCAAAGCTAATATTTGAGGATCTACATAATAGAGCCAGAGAGGAGGAAAAAGACGTTAAAAAATATGTCTATGTCCAGTGTTATAATAATTTCACAGCTCTCCCTCCATGACACTCACACTTGCAAAAAGACCCTCTCACATAATCTCTCAACTCCTCACAACAACAAGAATTAATGAAACACAAAAAGAACGAACATGAGATCGAAAACAAGAACACCAACACATTTATCCTGGTTCAGTCATTTAAAGAAGACCTACATCCAAACTGCTCGAGGCACTTATCTTCACTATCTTGAATGAAAAACTCAAGGATTACATGCACTACAACTCTCAACAACCTTATACCCAGAAGTGCAATGAGTTTCCCAACCCAAGATTACAAAGATATCCCCTATTTACTCTCAAGTTTGTCCTTGCACATACTACTCACTTTCTCGCCACAAGACAAAATAGAATGCCACTAATGCCTCTCACCCGACCTCTATTTATACATCATAGAGGCGGTAAACAAAAACTAACTAAAAACCGGTAGTTACAACCAACTAACCGAACTATACTGCTATCTAAACCTTCTAGAAACAATCCTTCTAGAAAAACACAAGTAATATACAAATGCTAACAGAAAAACCCCCTCCCGAGACAACCTAAAGCTAATCTAATGCAAATGATTACAACATTCAACAAAAGACTTTGTTGATCTTATAGGCACCACTAAGGAAATCATTGGAGATGATATTGTTGGAGGTATGACAGGTCAATTAGAACTACTTTCAATCGCAATAATGGATATGTTGAAGTTTTGCATGTAGTATATTCTAGAAGATCAAAAAGAATCAGAAGAAACCAAATTGATGATATAACTAGAAACAAGTTAGTTAGATAAGGTCTAATTAAGTCGGTTATAAAAAGGTAGAATAGACATTGTGTTATTTTTAAATTACCCTTTGTAATTTCCACCCAACCCTCTAGAAATAGATAGATAGGCGGGCTGGAATGATTATCATGATCATTCTGTTTTTACTCTTTCTAAATACGAGAATTGTTATGAGAGGAAAGGCTTGAAGAAAGGAAGTTCTTTGTAATCTCGGTTGAAAGCAGTATACTCATGTGATAGAGAGAGGCGAGGGTTTCTTGTGTACTAATTTCTCAATGGATTTCTAGTGGATTGCTCTCGGACCACAGCTGGATGTAGGACTGATTTTAATCAGTTTGAACCAAGATAAGTCCTTGTCTCTTCTTGTGGTTTGGTTGTCTTTCTCCTTATTATCTTTATTGTTTTCAATTATAGTTTTCATATTTCTGCTGTTGTTTGGTTTTCGGGTGAGGAGTGTGAGAGAATTGGCATTAGAAAGTATTGATTGAGTAATCAAAAGTGCTCCTAATCTTAACAGATTAATATCAAAGCCAAGAACTCTTTCAAGAACTACCAAGAACCCTAGAAATCTCTAGTTGTAATCCCTGTCATGGCTTCCGCACCCTCTTCTGCTAGATATGACATAGAGAACTTTGATGGTTCTAATGATTTCGGTCTATGAAAAATTAAGATGAGGGCATTGTTGGGAAACTTGGGATTAGAAGAAGCCTTAGAGGTAGAAAAGAAATTGCCCGAGAATGCCACTAAAGAATAGAAAAAGGACCACAGTGAACGTAGGAAAGAAATCAACAAAAAAGCCTACAATACTCTAATTCTAAGTTTAGGAGATAAAGTTCTTAGGGAAGTTTCAAGGATGGAAATGGCTGAGGCTTCATGGTCTAAATTAGAGAGTCTTTACATGACAAAAACTCTGTCAAATAGGCTGTATTTAAAGGCAAAGTTTTTTACATTTAAAATGCAAGAAGGGCAGAAACTACAAAATCACATAGATGAGTTTAATAAACTATGTCGTGATTTAGAAAACATAGATATTAACTATGATGAGGAAGATAAAGCCCTTGTATTATTGCATTCTTTGCCAAGAACATATTAAACCTTTGTTGATATATTAAAACATGGTAGAGAAAAATTATCCCTAGAAGATGTTTTTGGGGCGGGGCACTGAACTCCAAGGAGTTGCAGCAAAAATGATGTGCCCAAAATACAAAAGAAATACTAGCACCCCTTGTTTGATAAGAAAGTTCGCCACAAACAAGAAAATACTAGTTTTGATTTGCCACACTCTAAGATAGAAGAAGGAAGAGTGATAAGAATCAAGTAAATTCGCCACTAAACAAATGAATTGCTTAGATAAGAATTAGGATACAAATGCTCTCGCACTCTCTTCATAAAAATGTTCATGGCAAAACGTTACAAGATCACACATATAAATACTAGTCTTAAAGACAAACCTAATAATAAGACAGACAACATCATTGCCTCTTTTGACAAAAGAGGGTTAATGATGATAAAAGACAAACCAAAAGGATAACGAAAAACATCATCATGCTACTTTTGACAAATGGAGTCATGATGATAAAACACAATGATACATAAAGACAAAACACTCTCAAACGTAAAGGACAAATGAAGGGTGACATCATCCATGACATCAGTTATGAAACTTGGGCCTGGTAGATGGGATGATTGTTTGGGCTTGATTATGGAGTGCCTATGTTGCATTCTGGTCCTGGGCTTCCAAGCAAACAAGCAATATGATTAATTTGGGCTTTAACTCCTTCATTTTGAATTCTAACTCTTCCAAATGGGTTGGAGTCTTCCCAATAAATAACTCAAGTTCCTTTTGAAATTGTTTAGCCAATGAACGAGTAATTGCCCCAAAACTTACATGCTCTTGGACAATCCTTGCCTTTGCATCTTTACAATTCATATCAAGAAATTAGAAGGGAAAGGTTCAGCCAGGGATGTCCTAATTGCTAGAAGTAGGACTGAAAAGAGAGAATTTAAGTCTAGGGGGAAGTCTAGGTCCAAGTCTAAGAATGGTAGGAAACAAATTAAATGTTATCACTGCCATAAAGAGGGACATATTAAGAAATTCTGCCCTAAGAGAAAGAAAGAATTTAAAGAAAAATCAAATTCTGAAATTTCATCCTCCCTATGTGAGTATGACTATGATAGTGCAGATGCATTGGTTGCATCTTGCCTAGAAGATAAGGATATGTGGGCTTTAGACTTAGGTTGTTCTTTTCACATGACATCCCATAGAGAATGGTTTCTAAACTATAAAGATATAGGTGGTGGAAAGGTTATGTTAGGGGCAACCATGAGTGTAATAAAAGGGATAGGAGACATAAAATTAAGGATGCATGATGGATTGGTAAAGACTTTAAAATCTATTAGGTATGTTCCACATTTAAAAAGGAACTTAATATCCCTAGGAGAATTTGATAAGAGTGGTCATTCCTATAAAGGACATGGTGGAGTATTAAGGGTATCAAAGGGAGCCCTTATATGCAAGAAAGCTGCCCTTCACAATGGGATATATGTGCTGCAAGCAACCACTTTAAGTGGTGAGGCAGCTATAGGTGAAAATAAAACCTATAATCAAACAAAATGTGGAACTATAGGATGGCTCACATAAGTGAGGAAGGCCTTAAAGAACTGTCCAAACAAAGTATCCTAGGGGCTGGAAATGTAACAGATTTGGACCAATGTGAGACATGTATTTTTGGCAAGTCTTCTAAGGTAAAATTCTAAAGCCCCTTTAGAATATATTCATTTAGATTTGTGGGGCCCTAGTCAATCTTTAACACATAGTGGGGCAAGGTATTTTTTGTCAATCACTAGGATGGTTGGGTATATATAATAAAATCAAAAGATAGAACTTTTGAAACATTTAAAACCTGAAAAAGCTTAATAGATAATCAAAAAGGTATGAAAATCAAGGTCATTAGGACAGATAATGGACTTGAGTTTTGTAACAAAGAATTTGCCCAAATGTGTAAAGAAAATGGCATCTTTAGGCATTTTAACAGTCCCGCGTAACCCTAAGCAAAATAGCCTAGCTGAGAGAATGAATAAGACCCTTTTAGAAAGGGTGAGATGCATGTTAATCCATGCTAGGTTATCTAAATCATTTTGGGGAGAAACTGTTACAACAGCTGCCTATGTTATTAATAGGCCACCTTCAACTGCAACAGGGTTTAAAACACCCTATGAAGTATGGAATGGCCATAAGCCAAGCTTAGAGCATCTAAGGGTATTTGGCTGCATTGCTTATACACATGTTAAGCAGGGAAAATTGGAGCCTAGAACCAAAAGGTGTCTATTTATAGGTTTTCCAACCGGGGTTAAGTGATATAAGTTATGGGCCCTAGAAGAAGGATTGCCAAGGACTTTGGTGAGTAGGGATGTGACTTTCAGTGAGGATTCTTTCTTAAAGGATGATAAGGTAGATCTTCAAAAGGATAGGAAGGGAAAAGACAAGGCCGTTGAGATGGAACCCATGATGCTGCCATGGATAATCCCATGGATTCAGCAACAAACCAGCACACTGACAGTGCTGATTTTCCTATGTTTATGGACCAGCAAGTTGCTGATCCTGATTCCCCTACCTTAGATAGCTTTCAGCAAAGTGGCAGTAATGATCCCTCAAGTTCTGAGAGGTTCCAGCCTTCAGGTAGTGCTGGATCTTCAGGTTCAGATAGTTCCCTAGTTTAGGAAGGTACAATGTGCCAAGGCATAGGCAAAGGAGGGAGGTTAGACCTCCTATAAGGTATGGATATTCTGATTTAGTCTCCTATGCACTGTTAAGTGCAGAAGAGACAGCTAGAGATGAACCTCTTTCATATGAAGAGGCTATGAGATCAAAGGATTCCAAGTTATGGTTGGATGCCATCAAATCAGAAATGGAATCTCTAAATAAAAATAAGACTTGGGTCTTGGTTGATAGACCCTTAGGTAAAAGGGTTGTAGGCTGTAAGTGGCTCTTTAAAATTAAAGAGGGGGCAAGTAAGGAGCAAAAACCTAGGTATAAAACTAGGTTGGTAGCAAGGGGATTCCCCCAAGTTGCTGGGGTGGATTTTAATGAGGTTTTCTCACCAATAGTGAGACATAGCTCGATTAGAATCTTGCTTGCTATGATTGCCCATTTGGACTTAAGCTTAGAGCAAATGGATGTGACCACTACATTCCTTCATGGTGAGTTAGAAGAGGATATTCTAATGGATCAACCTAAGGGATTTGAGGCTAGGGGTAAGAAGGAGCAAGTATGCTTGCTAAAGAAGTCTTTATATGGACTTAAGCAATCCCCTAGACAATGGTATAGAAAATTTAATACATTCATGATCAACCAAGGCTTCAAGAGAAGTGCCTTTGATTGTTGTGTCTATGTTAAGCATATTTCATCTAAAATTTCTATCTATCTCCTTCTTTATGTGGATGACATGCTGATTGTTAGTCAATCAGATGAGGAAATTCATAGGTTAAAGCTGCAATTAAAATCAGCTTTTGAGATGAAGGAGCTAGGGGAAGCTAGGAAGATTTTAGGGATTGAAATAGTAAGGAATAGACAAGAGAGGTTAATCCAACTATCCCAAAAGGCATACCTAGAGAAATTGATTAAGAGATTTCAAATACATGATGCAAAGGAGGTAAATGTTCCCTTTGCACAGCATTTTAAGCTATCCCACAACCGATCACCTAGAGATGAAGAGAGCATAAGAGAAATGAACAAGATACCCTACTCTAGTGTTATAGGTAGCCTCATGCATTGTATGGTGTGTACTAGGCTGGATTTAGCCCATGCTATAAGTGTTGCTAGCAGGTTCATGGCTAATCCGGGTAAGGAGCATTCGGCTGCTGTTAAGTGGATATTTAGGTACCTTAAAGGATCAATAAACATGGTTTTAGTTTATGGTAGAGCTAGTGTAAAAGATGAGCCTAATATACTAAGATTCACTGATGCTGACTATGCAGCAGATTTGAACAAAGGGAGGTCATCTATCGGGTATGCATTTAAGCTATGGAATGCTACCATAAACTGGAAAACTAATTTGCAATTGGTAGTGGCTCTTTCAACCACTGAGACTAGGTATATAGCTGTCATAGAAGCTATAAAGGAGGGCCTATGGTTGAGAGGTTTAGTAAGTGAACTCCTAGGGAGAGATATTAAAACAACCTTAAAGTGTGATAGCCAAAGTGCTAAAAATCAAACACACCATGAGAGAATTAAGCACATTGATGTTAGGTATCACTTTATCAGAGAAGTACTTGAAAGGAAGGAAATAGATTTGATAAAGGTAGCAGGAGAAGAAAATGCTACGGATATGTTCACTAAAGCAGTATCTATGTCTAAGTTACATCATTGTTTGAGGCTCTTACACATTTGTATTTGTGAATGATCAATTTGTTTTGTAGGTCCTAGAGGAGAGTAATTGGTGGAGCCGGATTCTAGAAGTCTCATGCAAAATGGTGGAAATTTGTTGAAGTTTTGCATGGAGTATATTCTAGAAGATCATAAAGAATCAGAAGAAACCAGATTGATGATATAACCGGAAACAAGTTAGATAAGGTCTAATTAAGTCAGTTATAAAATGGTAGAATAGACATTGTGTTGTTTTTAAATTACCCTTTGTAATTTTCGCCCAATCCTCTATAAATAGATAGATAGGCGGACTGGAATGATTATCATGATCATTCAGTTTTTACTCTTTCTAAATACGAGAATTGTTGTGAGAGAAAAGGCTTGAAGAAAGAAAGTTCTTTGTAATCTTGGTTGAAGGCAGTGTACTCATGTGATAGAGAAAGGCGAGGGTTTCTTGCGTACTGATTTCTCATTGGATTTCTAGTGGATTGCTCTCAAACCGCTGCTGGATGTAGGACTAATTTTAATCAGTTTGAACCAGGATAAATCCTAGTCTCTTCTTGTGGTTTGGTTGTCTTTCTCCTTATTATCTTTATTGTTTTCAATTACAATTTTCATATTTCTATTGTTGTTTGGTTTTCGGGTGAGGAGTGTGAGATTTTAGAGTGAGGAGTGTGAGAGAATTGGCATTAGAAAGTATTGATTGAGTAATCAAAAGTGCTCCTAATCTTAACAGGATGGATGGACGGCTTGACTTGGTGTTACAACAAATCCTCGTGTTGTTGCTTTTGGACAACTTTTGTCTGAGTACTTGAAGCGAATCTACGCCTCTGAATTGTTGCATCTGCAGGATATTGCAGATATCTTGGCAGCTGATGACGTAGAGGATTTGGTGTTGGTTTTAGTAGAGGTAAGTAAAGCTGGTACTTCAAGAGAGCTCGAAATACTTGCTAAACAAAGAGATGTTGTTTCTTCTTTCATCCATAAGATAAAGCCAAGAAGGAGAAAAAAAAAGAGGTCAGAGAAAAGAGAAAAGAATAAAAAAAAGGTGAAGGATGAACTAGATAGCGAAAATGGGAATTGGATGAAGAAACAACACCACAATTGTTGTAGTTTCTTGGGAATAAGAAACCTCTCAAGGAGGGGGGATTGTCATGACCCCAAGGGTATATTAGTCATAGTATATTACATGCATTGTATATTAGTCATAGTATATTTTGCTACTTTCCCTGCTTGTACCTTTCAGTTCTAATAACTGAAAGCCTAGATAGCCCATAATAGGCTAGATTTGTTAAAGAATGTCATGGTGGAATGATAATCTGAATTCAGTCATCTCTCTCTACATTTCTCTCTCTCGATCTCTTCTGATCTCCCTCAATTCTCTCTGTTCTCTCTCTCTTTCTGTTCTGTTTCTCCCTCCATTTTTGCTCTCTCTTCCTTGATTTCTTCTAAATTCCCCGACAAACCGTAGGCTAAACCTAAGTGCATGACAAAGTATTGTCAGGACCCAAGGGTTTTACTAGAGCTAAAACAATAATTAGCCTATTTTAAATTTTACTTGTATTTTCCTCTAGTTGTATTTTTCTACTAGTTTGTTATTTCTGTAGAGTAGCTATATAAATCTACTAAAGACTGTTTGTAGAACATGTTTAAATGATAATTGAATTTCAGCTTCCCTCTCATCAATTCTCTCTCAAATTCCATCCCGTTTCCCTCTGCTTTCTCTATAATCTCTCCCTTTCTCTATTCTATCTGCAACTCTCCCTCATTTCGGTCTATTATCTCCCTCCTTCTGTCCAATTCTCCCTCAATCCTTTTGTTCTTGGTCCTAATTCCCTTGGATTCTTCCAAATTCCAATCCAAACCCTGGGTGACAAGTATAACCCTGGACAAGCAGCTTCAATTCAGGCTCAAAGTAGCAGGAAAATAAGAACCAGAAGAAAATTTTCTTGCAACATCCTTTGCTGCTGTCACTTGTAGTGGTAGAACAAGTTTAACAGAGAGTATTCATGAATGACAGATAACTCTCACAAGAGACGACTTCTAGTTCTCTGTTTTTAACAACACTTTTATCATGTAAAAATGACAATGAAATCTTGGCAGCACATAACATTTTAAAGAAGATGAAACCTAAAGCTATTCCTCCATTTTTGCACCTTTCCTGTGATTTTCTCACCCTCTGGTACTTAATGCCACCATAGAACTAGATTATTAGGCGGTTGGTAGTGATGATGTTACCAAGATCACCTCAATAACACATTGAGATCCTCTAAGAAACCGATAAATTAGTTTCTGGCCATATGGGATGATGCTGCACTAAACAAGCATTGAAAGTTCCACAAAAAACTTAATTACCTACGGTCATCATTAATAAAGAGAGTATGCCAACAGAAATGGGATTAAGTTGTTAGTTGTCCATCAGAAATGTCACCACGTAGAAATTGATAGAACTAAGATTTTTAAGTCATCCAAGGACTAAAAGAGAAATCAGACTATGACAAGATTTTGGTAACTTTCATTTGGCTAAAAAATAAGGTGCTGTCTTCCTCCAGATTCTATCTCGGGAAAATGTTAGTCAAACAACTAGTAACAGCAAAATAAATAAAAAAATCAAGTAAACCAAACAAAGGATGAGTAAAGCAAAAATTGATCAATGCGGAAAAGGAAGCAAGAAAATAAATGAATAAGATAAACCCAACTGACCTCAGTGAGAGGTTGCTCGGAAAGCCGTTGGTGAAACCCACCAGTATCATCGTGACTTCTATGAGTAAGATGAACTTCCTTCCTAGTTTCTTTAACATGAATAACCTTCTCACCATTATTTACGGCAAGTGTAACTTTATTTGCAGCTTCCCTTAAAGCATCCATAGCCACCTTGTAAGTTTCAACAGTCTTCACACCTTCATCAACATATTTGAGGGCCTCATGACGAAGATTGTTGTATCTGACTGTCAGACAATCCTGAGAACCATGCAAAAATTCACAGGTGTGATCCTCCAATGTAACCCCACTTTTGGCGTTTCTTGTCCAACGTTTTAAGATATAGTGAGATGGCAAAGTGAGAACATTTCTCACTCTAAATACTGTCAATATATGGCTACAAAGAAGTCCAGAGAACTCAAACATCTGACAGCTACAGGCTGCTTTCATCTCTTTCAGATTTAACTTGACAAAGAAAGGTTTATGATTTTCTCCAAACTTAGCAACTTGATAAGTGATGGTTGCCTCCTCATCCTCAACTTTGTTTGCCAAGAAAGCAAGTGTCTCCACTAACTCTTCCTGGAACTTCATAAACAGTTTCTTTGTATAGGCTGCAGCAGCTTGTTTTTCCATTGGAGATGGTGTATTTAAAACTGGAGCAGTGTTCAATGTATCATAATCAGCTTTTACCTCTTTCGCATACCGACTCTCCAAAGCCTTCTCATACTGTTTAACAAACAGCTGCAGAGTAGTTGATGCATTTACATATCCATCAAAGTAAGAATTCATGTTATCGCTACGTTGTGTTATAGACATTTCTGCAAAGAATGTGTCCCTCAAGTAAACTGGAACCCACTGCCAGCGATCAACATAAATAGTTTGAAGCCACTCATTTTCCTGTAGATTATATCTATTAACCAGTGACAACCAACAAGATTCAAACTCTTCAACAGATTCAGAGAGGTTTACACATTTATGGAGCTCAGCTTCAAAACTGAGATGTTCAGAGAGCACTTGGGGCAACTTCTCCTGGCACTCCTTAAAGATGTGCCATTTGCAAAAACGGTGACGAGTCCCAGGAAAAACTTCTTTAATAGCTAAACGAATGACTCGATCATGATCGGTGGTGATTGAAGCTGGAGGGCAGCCACCCATCGCCTCAAGCCATGTTCTGAATAGCCAGATGAATGATGCCTCAGATTCATTTACCAAAAGGGCACAGCCAAACAACACAGGTTGCCCATGATGGTTCACACCAGTGAAAGGTGCAAAAGGCAATCGATACCGGTTGGACCTGTAAGTGGTGTCAAATGTAACAGTATCACCAAAATAGCTATAATCAGTCCTTGCTTTTGCCTCAGCCCAGAAGACATTAGTCATGCACTGATCTTCGTCTCCTTGCACAGCGTAAAAAAATGCCGGATTCTCAGACTGTTTCTGCCTCAAGTAGTCCAAGAGCACCTGGGTGTCTCCTCCTAGAGTCCTCTGCCTATTGCTTCTCATGTAATTCCTACAGTCTCGTTCTGTGAAACCCACATTGCTAATTCCTCCATATTCCTTGATCAGTGCAGACATAATTCCACTGGGACCAATACCAGCCCCCTGCAAGGTATCAATCAAGGCCTTTGCAGAGCCAGACACATGGCGATGGGAGCGGAGGCAATGCACCTGGTCTGGCGGGACCAGTTCGTGATTATGTTCCCTGACAAACCCAGAAACAACCCACCTGCCAGAATCCTGAACCTTGACAACCAGCATGGCCTTGCAGCCAACCCTATAATCAAGACGGGCACGCTTTGCCCTAGCACTATCGCCACCCTGATTCTCCCTCTCGGCGCGATACCCTTCTTTGGCGCACACAAACGATCTCTGGATGATAGCACCGTCACGCCTGGACCTCCGGGACATGCTGATGCGGGTGCTGAATCCTACTCGCCGGGCATACGAGTTGTAGAAGGCCTTGGCGGCCTCCTCCGACTCGAACTCCATGCCCTGGTGGGGCTCAAGGTTCATGTCCCCTTCAGGAATCGAAATCTCGCTGCTGCTTCCAGCGCCGCCACTTCCGTAAGAACTCTCAATGACGAAGCTGTCGTCGTCGTCAACCGGGTGCACAATGTCGATGGCGTCTTCGTCCAGCGCCACCATATCGAATTCCATCACCTCGCTTCCTATTCCCAACGGTTCAAACTCCATATCGAAGCTAATCCCTTGCTGCACTTACGTCCCCGAAACAATTATACTGAAACCCAAAAAAGAAAAAAACCAATTTATCTACAAAATTCGACCTGAAATTTGAGAGTTTTTAGTGATCATCACATACGAACATAAATCTAAAACAAGAAGCATGTACAAAGCAGAAAACAAACATGAAACTGACCTGTAAGCATAGAGATTGAAGCTTGCAATAAACAACTTCGCGCTCACAGGTGGGGTGTGAGTGTGCGCCAGAGAGAGAGAGAAATTACACCTAGGTTTCAGTGAAAAGGTTGAATCTTAGGCTTGGTAGGAACTTTTTGATTAGGGTTTTGGAAATGTGGGATCGATCGAAATCGCAGAATTGAGAAGGATGCCAAGAAGTGGAATGTAGGGAAAATGGGTGAACGGCCATCAAATGGTAAATAGTTCTTTCCTTTTTCCCCTTACATCGGAGCACCGCTCGTCTAATAATTATTCATTTGATAATCACGGACACCGTTTGATTTGATGAATCACAAATATACAGTTAAGTGAGTCCGCATTACAACTACTTTTAGTATCAAAAATGATATTTGTTGCCATAAAAATATTTATCCAATTAAATCAACTGAACTAAAAGCACCGAAACAATCTCCGTAATTGTAACAACCTATTTAATTTAATTTTTTTAAAAAAACAGAGAAAAAAACACTGCTGCATAAAGAAACATCAATGAACAACTCTTGAGCCAGATAGCAGAATGGCAATCTTCATTTTGCTTTGTCTCAACATATTTTCATAATCTCTAATTGTTCCATTCTGTCCATGATAGGAGACAGAAGCCTGAAGAAAAGTACTGCATCAATGCGGACGAGTATATATAATTGGAGAATAAACAGAAAGATGGCTTTATGCAATTACAGGAAGAACCATCATTCCATTATTCATTCTTCGCCATAGCTTGTACATATGTTCTATTCAGAATAGTTTACTGATATAGTCTGATTCTCAATTAGCTTCCAAGTGAAGCCGATTATGGGTCCATAATGGAAGGTAAATATGGTTTCTAAGCAATAGATTTACCGTCCTATTTTGTCCAACATACAAATCAAGCAACAAGCCACAAGAAAAAAGTTGACCAAAAAGTCAGCGCCACCGATGCCAGCGCGTAGGTCCATAGCAAAATAACAGAACATTCGCTCTGGCCGGCTCCAAATAATTGGGTAATTGTGCCTGCCAAAATGAGTTTATAGGAAATGAGTCGAAGAAAATAAGGCATGCAAATTATGCATTAATTGGTGGAGTGCTGAATGATGTGAAATTCCAGAATTCATGTTCTGATGATCAGATGGCATGATAAGAAGAATCCAGAATTAAGTAGCAGCAAAGCTTCGGCCCAGGTGGATAACGAGTACTACACGGATAGCAGCAAAAGCAATGGATGGCAGGAAGCAAAGACTAGCAATTTGAAAAGTATAGCTCCATGGATAAAATCACAGATCAAGAACCTTTGGCATACCTATGTTCATGGCAGGTGGAACTGCATATTGTAGTAGAAGAACAAACTGATAAAGTGGATCTGGGTGCACCAGGCCAAAATGGATTGCCCCTTTAACAACTATGATACCCACCAGAGGGAGGAAAATATATCGAACTGCAATAATCCCCACAACGAGCAAGGGCTGAACACCTGAAACTTTTAAGCCTGGGAATGAAGAAAAAAAAAAGGAAAGGAGAGATCCAGCATCTATTAGTGATTATTGCACGTCGACTCTAGACCAAATATAACTAGACAATACAACATAGCACATCGTTGTGCAAATGCCAAGTCACATGATGCTCTAATCTGGACTCTTTAACTCTCTTGCTCATGGAACAGCTTTATGAGAAAATCCATCATAAATATTAGTTTCATTCTTTTAAACCATCATATTAAAAATCCCTTCCACCCTCTCTCTCTCTCTCTCTCTCTCTATGAATTAGGTGTTTTTGAGTAATTGAATATGACTTCAAAACATAACAAAATTCTGCTCAGAGACATCCCCAAACTAAATGAAAGGCGCCCTTTTTCTTTTTTGCTTTATTGCCATTCGTGTTTCATCAGCTACTAGAAATTAGGTCAACCATATATTTGCATTTTTCCACCAGCTTCAGTTCTATAAACATATTCTAGTGTATATACATAGTAGTGGTGAAGGTGAACTTTTAAAAGAACAAGTTAACAAGCCTATTATGGCAATATAAAGGCTCTCCCATTCAATAGTTTCTAGTTTGGAATTCTCGTCCCTTCCACTCCTCTTCCTGCTCCCACAATTTAGTGCAAATGAATGATGAATTACCTTTCAGAAGGTTTCCTCCTACTATCAAGGTGACAGTTGGAATTGCCGCATCCCTGCAATTAAGCAAAAGGAAATAGAGAGGAACAAGCAACGACGTGTTATTAGCTGAAAAGGAGAAAAAATAATCAGCAGAAAAGTGGCAACATTTAAGTTGATAACAGGCACACAAGCAACTTGAAACTGAATGAAACATTGAGTGGCAGAAGATGATGTTAAGTTGAGAAGTTTCGAGTTAAGTGAGGGGAGGGGAATGAAAAACCAGAACAGAAGCTCATATGAACTTTCACTTAACAGAATGAGAAAGAAATCTACAAGAAGCAAACTTCATTTGGATTGTGTCAATTCCCCACCAACGCTGGACATTTGGAGAAGTAACCAATTGTTAAAGTCTGACTTACTTGACATTTGGTTCAGAAAAATTGCAAGGTTGTCACTTGTCAGAGCTCTAAAGTTTGCAAGTTGAAAATGTTGGTAAGAAATCAAATTTCTAGTTGGCATCTTCTTCTGCTAAGAGCTTGGCCAGACAAATTTGCTAAACAATTTATGCAGATACCCAAGTATAAACCTTGATAATTTGGCTGGAAGGAGGCATGGATAAAGACCTAACAGAACACACACAGAATAAGCTAATCAATCCTCATGTTCTGTTATCACTGTGTTATCTTTTGCATGGAAACATGGTTCTTTTTATTATATTACAGTCCTGTTTCAACAAAAGATACTTCAGAACTTGGAAGACACCAAAAAGAAAGAAACCCAGAGAACGAAAATTAGAATAAAGCAAATAAACAGCATTTAGTTGACAATTGCTATGTATTTCAGACTAATTTAAATTCTACTTTAATTCCTGTTCGGTAATCATTGATCATTTATGCGTTGAAACTGACGGAATGTATTGCAGCCTTATAAAATAATATTAATAGATGGTAAGACTCCTGCACGCCAAGAGCAAGAACACGACAATCGTCATTTATAACCTTGAACTTTGAGGTTACCACAAGAACTGGTGCCGTGTACAACATCTACAACCATTTGTCCATACTTGCTGCAGACAGTAAAAATAGACATCCATTCTGACAGTAATAGCATGAGAATGAAATACGTAACAGTTTTCTCCTGTCTTTTTTCCAGATTCTGAAATTATTTTCAGAAATTCATAATTTCAAATCTCCCAGGTGACATGCAATAGTAAATAGAAGCCCCTAACTAACCAGGAGCTAAACAAAGTATTCACGTAAAGATTACATACCCTATCAAGGCGGCAGAGTCTTGGACCACACGAAATGGAGCAGTAGATCCAATAAATAATTTTCTAACCAGCGGAATTGTTCCAATGATGAAACCAATGATCTGTGCGAGAAAACATGTAGATTAACTTGAGGTCCTTGATGGGCCATTATTGCACTACATAAGCATCAAAACCAGCAATATCACGTCAATAGAGAACCGTTTTGACAGGAAAACAAAATAAGCTGCAGCTAAGACTAGTTGCACTCTCATCTTCAAACTGTAATTGGAAAGAACTGCAGTAGAGTACCGTACTAAGCCTCAGTTAGGTCCCTTTTCTGTTAGGCCCTTTTTTTGCCAACAAACTAGCTTAAAGAAAAACAATAGAAAAAAAGCTAGCTTAAAAAAAAAAAAGTTGTAAAGAATTGTTTGCTAATTGCTTTACAAAATAACTTTTTTATTAGTCATCTGATAGCATTGGTTTATCTTATGGAAAAAGTTATAGAAGATATAAATATACTCTTTTTCATTCCAGCGAAAAAAATAAAAGTAAAATATATAACAAAAAGCATCCTTTTTATGTGCTGCTTCCTTTCTGAGCTTTTTATGCTTTTTTAGGCCAGAATAACAACAACAACATCATGAGCCTTCATACCATTAGGTGCGGTTGGCTATGTGAATTCTAGCTCTTTAACCTTCTCTTTTCTTGGTCATATCTTTTTTAGTGTCAGTATATCATATGTGACGTCTAAGAACTTTTCAAGTTTTCTTCTGTCTTCCTCTACCTGTTCTTTTACATATTTTTCACATTCCATCATGTAGAAAAGGAGAAAGGGAAGCGGTATTCCCGTATGTTTTATTGATACGAATAAAAAATATTCATACAAGAGTTTCCTAAGAATTCCCCTAGATTTTAGAGATTACATTCCTATTTCATAGGACTAGATTACAACAAAGAAAAATACAAATAAATCTAATCAAGAAAGAAATAAGATAAAGATAAAGTACAAGATAGATAAAATACAAGATAAATAAGAAGAATAGAGAATATATTTTATCACTCCCCCTCAAGCTGGGGAATGGATATCAACCATCCCTAGCTTGCACACCAAGTCTTCAAACCGTTTAGGAGGCAGCCCTTTGGTCAAACAATCAGCCAGTTGTTCTTCCGAAGACACATACGGAATGCAAATCAATCCGGCTTCCAATTTTTCCTTAATAAAATGTTTATCTATCTCCACATGTTTGATGTGATCATGCTGCACAGGATTATGTGCTATACTTATAGCTGACTTATTATCACAACACAATTTGATTGGCCCATGGCTGAAAATCCTCAAATCTTCCAAAATAATTCGCAACCACAGCAACTCACATAGGCCCATTGCTAGTGCCCGAAATTCGGCTTCCGCACTTGATCGCGCTACTACCCCTTGCTTTTTACTCCTCCAAGAAACCAAATTTCCACCTAAGAAGACACAATAACCTGTGGTAGAACGTCTATTAACCAAAAACCCTCCATAGTCGGTATCAGTGTATCCTATGATATCCAAATCTGTCCCAGCTTTAAATAAGATTCCTTTACCTGGAGTTGTCTTTAAATAACACAGAATTTGTCGTACAACTTGCATATGATCTTCTGTAGGACAATGCATGAACTGACTAACCAAACTTACTGCAAAGACAATATCTGGTCTGGTGTGAGATAAGTAGATTAGTCTGCCGACCAATCGTTGATACCTCCCTTTATCCACTGGTTTACCTTGATCACATAGTTTAACATTAAATTCCACCGGAGTACTTGCACATTTGCCACCTAGCAAACCTATCTCATGCAATAGATCAAGAATATATTTTATTTGGGATAAGAAGATACCTGCTTTAGAATAAGCTACCTCTATACCCAAAAAATACTTCAAAATGCCAAGATCTTTAATTTCAAAAGTCTTGGACAAATTATCCTTAAGTTGTACTTGCTCCTCACAGTCATTTCCAGTGACAATAATATCATCCACATAAACCAAAAGAACTGTTACCCTTCCCCCACAAGAATGCTTAAAGAAAAGAGTATGATCACCCCTACTTTGAGAATAAACCTATATGCCCCATGGCTTTAGAAAAACGATCAAACCAGGCCCGAGGAGATTGTTTAAGGCCATAAAGAGCTTTTCTTAATTTGCATACCTGTCCGTGCAACCCTTTATCAAAGCCGGGAGGAGGTTCCATGAACACCTCTTCCTCTAAATCTCCATGCAAAAAGGCATTCTTTACATCAAATTGGTGCAACTTCCAGCCATAGTGCACTGCCAGGGCTAATAGGATACGCATAGTTGACATTTTTGGCTACCGGAGCAAAAGTTTCTAGGTAATCAATACCATAAGTTTGTGTGTATCCCTTAGCAACTAGCCTTGCCTTATACCTTTCTAGGGACCCATCTGCATTATATTTGAGGTTAAAAACCCATCAGCAACCTACGGGCTTGACTCCCTTTGGCTTAGGGACAATATCCCATGTCTGATTTTTTTCTAAGGCCCTTATCTCATCCTGCATTGCTTGAACCCAATTTTGATCTTGGAAAGCCTCATTAACTATCTTAGGAATAGGAATTGTGTCTAAGGAAGTCAGAAAAGCCATATGATTTGGAGATAAGCGGTGATAGGACATATAATTGGCCAAAGGGTGTTGGGTGCAACTTCTGCTCATAAGCTAACCAAGGATCTAAATTGTTGCGTTGTCTTTTTCCCAAACAAATGTGAATTTCAGGCTTTGGACACGGGGAAGAAGATTGAAACTGGCTGAGAAGAATAGGCTGAAGGTATCTCTCCCTTAAGATTAGCACTGCATGTCTTCAGAAAATACAACCCATTCCATTCCTCACCAACTCCAATCTTCTTCCCCGTGTCCAGAGCCTAAAATTCACATTTGTTTGGGAAAAAGACAACGCAACAATTTAGATCATTGGTTAGCTTATGAACAAAAATCAAGTTGCTAGAAAGATTTGGGACATGAAGAACATGTTGCATAGGCAATGAGAAATTAAGATTTACATTACCATGTCCAGCTATAGAATTGTATTACCATTGGCCACCATTATCTTTTTGGAGCTACTTAGTGGGGTATAGGAATCGAAGACATTTATATCAAAGGCCATATGATCAGTAGCCCCGAATCCAGAATCCATAGATTATTCCTAATAGTATGTGAGACAATACTAGATTCAGAATTCAAGCAAATAGCTGTTTGGGCCATGGAACAAAAACCACCTTAAATAGTCTTTAGGAAGCTTTTAAGCTTGCTGATTTCTTCAGCATTAAGCTGTTCGGTCATGATAGATGAATCAGTTGTAACTGAATTTGTCTTCTCCAATGCAGTCTCTTCCTCTTTGGCAGCTTGATAGGCTTGAACTTGCTGTCGGGACTGAAAATTCTGAAGATTTTTCATTCCTCCTACCTTATTCAGAACCGCTTCTTTCCCATGGAGTCTAAGACAAGTCTCCCTGGTATGCCTGGGTTTCTTACAAAAAGAACACCATAAACCATCTTTATTTTGAGCTTTAGGATTAAAAACATTCCCACCTTGTTGTGACCTAAACCGAGAAACATCTTTCTTGTTAGTTGCCATTGCAGATCCCTCAAGCGAAGTCTCATCTAGCATAGCAATTCTCCTATACTCCTCACTACGAACAATAGCAAAGACTTCATTTAAAGAAGGAATTTCGTCTTTCCCTAGGACCTGCACCCTTACTTGATCAAAATCAGCATTAAGGCCTGCTAAAAATTCAACTACCCTATCTCTTTCAAATATTGCAGTTATGGTGGCTGCATCTTCACTACATTTCATCTTGATATCTTGATAATAATCCAACTCAAGTCAATATCCATTCATTTTATTATAGTACTCGGTGACAGTTAGAGAACCCTATTTAGTACCACTTATTTTCATCTTGATATCAAAAATAACCGAGGCATCTTGCACTTTAGAATAAGTACGCTTTGCAGTATCCCAAATCTCCTTAGCCGTAGACAAGAACATGCAATTTTTACTTACCTCAGGGTGCATTGAGCCCCACAGCCAAGACATTATCAAGGAATCCTCTACTTCCCATGCAGCAAAATTAGGGTCTTTAGCATCTGGACTAGGCTCGGTCAGATGGGCCATCTTTTCTCTTCCTTTCAAAAAAGTCAGCACAAGTTGCGCCCAATTTAAGTAGTTCCTTCCATCAAGCCTATAAGACTGATGTAACCCTGGAAGGTCACTGTTAGACAAACTCCCCATTGGCATGTCAGATGAAGCACCGTTCTTTGTCTCAGAAGTGTTTGTCATGGTGAAGACTCAGCAACAGTATCGGTAGAAAGAAAAATAAGACAACGACAAGTAGTTTGACACCAGCAACGGAAGAAGCAAACTGACAACAACAGAAGCACTCAGCAACGAAAGATTTTGACACTAGGGATGGGCTAGAGAGACGCTGGAGATCAGATCTGGAGCAGCCGGAGGCGAAAGGGCTGCGAACGCTCCTTCACTCGCCGACGCATGGAGTCGGAGCGAGCTTGAACGGCGGCGCGTCGGTCTGCCCGTGGGGTTCCGGTTGCCAGTGATTTTTCTGGGGTTGGCCAATCTGGAGATGGCGAACCTAATGGTGGTGGTGCTGCTGCAAGATGATGGCCAGACGGAGGAGTTCCGACTTGAACAGTGCAATGAAGGCACTTTGGAAGAACAAAATGGTTGTGCAATGAAGGCACTAGGGTTTACTATATCAGCCTATTAACGAGGCTCTGATACCATGTAGAAAAGGAGGAAGGGAAGTAGTATTCCCATATGTTTTATTGATACGAATGTAAAATATTTATACAAGAGTTTCCTAAGAATTCTCCTAGATTTTAGAGATTACATTCCTATTTTATAGAACTAGATTACGACAAAGAAAAATATAAATAAATATAATCAAGAAAGAAATAAGAAAGATAAAGTACAAGATAGATAAAATACAAGATAAATAAGGAGAATAGAGAATATATTTTATCACATCCACTTGCCCTAAAGGTATCTATTGGTCTTCTGGAATTCATTATAAAAAATTCAACAAATTTTTACCCTGGTTATCAGCTACCTAATGAAAGTCCCCTCATTTATCTAGGCCTAGCACAGACTGTTGCCTCCCCCAAAAAAAAAAAAAACTCTGTTTTTTAAACAAAAAATGCTAGCAAGCAAAGGACTTAACTTTTTAAGCAAAGAAGCTGAAAAAAGACTCTAAATTTTTGCAGTGTGTGCTCTTGTAGTGAGAAGATTTTCGCTTGACCTTCACTAAATCATATATCTGATGTGAATGAAGTTGGACAAATTGACAATTTCCCCCATGCTTGTTTTGATTATCATAAGATTGAGTACAATAGCTTTTGATAACGTGTGGTAACCTATCCTATGAACTGAAAAACAGATGAGTTGGAATACTAAGATTAATTGAATTTTCAAACATGTAACTGAGAATACCAGAATAGAAAAACCTCAAAAAGCTAAAATTAGAGCAAAATGCATAATATAAGCAATAAAATTAGATGGACCATTTTAGCACTGCAATTCAAATAAGCAATAATATGATAAGAATAAGAGAATACCGTTGCAGTAGTTGAAGGTGCAAATATTGCCTTCAGATTTAAATTTCTTGAGAAATTCATTAGATGCAGCTTAATTTTATCTGACATGGGTACCTGCCATTAAACAGAAAAATCATTATTTTCAAGGTACCCAAAACGAGCCTTACTATTCATGAGATTTTTTTATTAACTTTCCCTTTTATACTAGTTCAATTATTACATGGAAAATGTTGCATTTTTGCCCTTAAACTATGACGTTAAATTTTTAACTACAATCTTATCTAAAAGCTAAAGCTTGTAGACAGAGAATTAACTTTATCCTATATATCATTATTTTTACTCTTAATACACCCCGTCACATCTGGCCAGGCTTCGATGCATTATTGTTCCAAATGCGTGCAACTAGTGGTGAGGTTTGAATTCAAAGCCTTTGCTTGCTCTAGTACTATGTTAAACTGTTAATCACAATCTTATCTAGAAGCTTAAGCTTGTAAATAAAGGATTAACAGCTTTTATATTATTATTTTTACTCTCAACGCATGGCATAAAATTGTCTCAAAATCACAACAAATATGAGTAGTGAATATGGTTATGATAAAGGAGAGGGGTTAGCCTAGTGGCAGGTGGCACCTTAGCTCATACCTAAGGTTGAAGTAACAAAATAATAACAACAATAAAAATACTAACAACAACAATGATCATGATGTGGTAAACAACTTCAATAAGATTCCATCTTTTTAATGGTTCAGTTGAATTTACCACGCATGTAATGAAACAGCAGTAAGTTATTATTTGAAATGAATATTGGAAATCATAATACTGAAAAATATAAACAGGGATCACAATACAGAAACAAGTAAATGGACTAGACTTGGTATGTTGAAATGAGGTCGTGTGCTAAATTGGCCAGGTTGGGGAACCTAAAAAATAGGCATGAATAGTAGATTTAAGAAGTATGAAATATTCAAATTTATTAGAAACAGAAAACAGGATATAAGAATCACAAGAAAACCAAGAAAAATGAACTTTCACCACTGCTGGTGATTAACAATCAATAATTTGAAGTTCCCTACAGTTAGTTCTTGTTATCTTGATTGGTTTTTTAACGCAACACCAAGTTCTAGAAGGTCTACATCCGATGGTATTTACACTGTGCAGGCACTTAATTCCTTTCTTCCCCAAATCCTAACAGAGATTTTCCATTTCACTAGACTTTTGCATTTTATGGAAGTAAAATAGCAAAAGGTTGATATATTCATATATAGAGATACGTGATGATCATTTGCTAACATGAAGGAAAATTCAGAAGCTTTGAAAATCATAATGCATGACATTCTAGTAAGTCAAAAGGACAAAACAACCTTTCCTTTGACATCAGAGTTACTTTGAGGCAAGGTGAACTGATACACAGATTCCATACTGCTATGGTCTTCTGGAGGAAGAAGTGGTTCTTCGTAGCTCCCTTGAAGTTTTTCTGGTGTTACACAATTAGACTTTGACTCATCTGTGTTGACCTCTTTTCCAATATTGCTTGAGGACACTCGGACCATGTTATAAACATATGACCACAGAAAAATGGCTCCTATCTGAAGCATCATCAAAGCAGGAAAATAGTTAGACTTTATACTCCAAATTCTGCATAACTAGTCACAAGAAGTAATGCAATGAATAGACAAGATGTGTTCTTTTACCAATAATAGCACATGAGAGTAATATTTATGATTATGTGCTCAATTTGTGCATGTGAAACGTGCTTCTGTAATCTGATAAGGAGATATATCACTCATGGAATTAAGAACAGGATCTTCTACTGGCATGGTATAACACTAACAGCTAACAGCTTACAAGAAAGCAGCTGATAGATTGAATCATAAAATCAACTAACAAATGTGGAAAGTAAGCTTGGAGTTTTGCATCAGTAACCAATTCAATTATATTTTCTCATTCTGTATCAGTTTAATCTTATCGGCACATATACCATTTAAGGTAATTAAATACATACCGCCATGGAAAGTGAAGCATAAGCCATTGCATATGTGTGGCAGATATCAGGTTCTCCAAATGGACTGCCTTTCTCCCTACATATTGCTGGGATGATGATTATTGGCAAGTTTCCCAAGTTTCCTGTTTAGATCACACCGAAAAGTTCTCATGGTTAAAATATTAACCATTACAAGTATGCAATGCTTTCGTCACCACAAGCCACATATATCTGCAGTAGTGGACAATGCCAGCTCAACAGGCATGTGTAAACAAAACCCAATGTGATGTGCGGAAAACATGTGATGCTATCATCAGAATGCAATAGAGTGGAAATCTCATTTGGACGAAATTTGTGCATATAATTCAAATAGGATGCAGCAAGAAGCAATTGAAGTTCATGATGCATTGCACATAACTCTCACACCCTCCTATTCCCCACTCTAAAAGTAGGAAAAACAAACCCTGCTCACTGGCCCCCTTCATTGAAGTCATTTGTCATAAGGAAGACACACTTTCATAGCTTTATGGTATATATCCATGTAACACTACTTATTGGTAAAGAGAAGATGAAGTTTCATTTGGCTTGCACCTAGTCACACCTGACCATACAATTTCATAATAAAGACGAGGAACATCAATAGATACTGTATGCAATTTGAACTCTTGACATCTTTCCGAACCGTTAAAATAATCAAACTAGTAATTGAAACATACTTGGTTTATAATTCTACGATTGTACAGGTTAATAAGAACTACAGTAACAAAGGTTATGAAATAACCAAATATGGTATTATTCCTGGCAATAAGAATTGAAGACCTTCCATACGAATCTAAATTAAACAAAAGATATGTGATTGGCACACTAAGAACTGATGTGAAACTAGATTTTCCTATCATTGCAATAAAAATCCAAGAACAACCTGCTGCACATGAACCTAATACAAGGCCCTTAAGATGTTGAGGAGCCCTTGTGAATTTTATGAGTATCCATCCCAGTGCTGAGCCAATAAGAACTGTAACAAGAATATTGAGGGGCATGAACCACCTATACATTACATTATTAGTTGATTTGTAAGCTGGGAGAAAAAGAATCTCAAATGAAAACGACAGTGGAAAAGTTAAAGAAGACTGATCAGAAATGAACTCACAATAATTTCATACTACTGAAAGTAATTGTTTTGGCTAGGTTGGTCCCGACTAGAGCTGGATTGAATACGAAAAACACAATCTGATCACATAGAAAAAATAAATAAATAATTTGTTGAATTTATAGAATATGAAATAATACAGTTATTTGCTTATTAATGAAACCAAAATTGCATGACTTACCTGATTCACGTGTTTCCTGGCATTTTCTCCTAATATGTCTATATTATCTAAAGCAAGGAATGACCCGAGAGCAGTAATCAGAAGAACTTTCAGGACAGGCATTGAAGCAACGCAAAATAGATCTACAAGCCCCATATCTTGCAGCTGCTCTGAAAAGTTTACAAGTGTTCCACTCCTGCAACGAGAAAATTGTTGAAGAAAGATCTTACAAAGCCAAATCTGGTGTTTGGTGAACAGCCAAATCAGTAAACATCATGATTCATGTTGTCATTGAGTAATACACAGTTTCTCGTTTTTATAATGGCACGTCACAACCAAAATTATATCAGGTGAGAATGAAAAATGTACTTTTAGCAGTTTTTTCCAGCAGATAACATAAATACAACTTCAAAGAAATTGAGAAGTATTATTAATTCACAACAGAAAATCTTAAAAAAATCATTAAGATGCATGAACGTAGAACCAACTTTTATCTATTGAAAGGGGAAACTGATGAGTCAGCGCTGGGAATGTCAATGATTCGAATAACAGCTGTAAAAATGAGAAACCAGCTTATTTGAATCACTATTCAATAGAAACAATTAACAAAGGAAAGGAAAGAACAAAGAGCAAAACACAAGAAAATAAAGCGTAAAGTAGAAAAACAAATTACGTCTCTGTTTCCATTTGATTGTGCTGCGACAATAAGAGAAATGGAAATCAAAACAAAAGGAAAAAAGAAAAAATCAAGCAAAACTCAACAACTAGTCCATCTCCATCTCTCTTTCTTTGCTTTCAGATTCAGGAACGGCATGAACGGATTGATTCGGGAAAGCATGTTGCGTCGCAATACAGAGAAAGCGTCAGCGCAAAGTGATTGATTCGAGGAGAAATGGCAAAACTCACCGGCTTGATCTCAAACTCGAAGACAACGATAGCTCGGAATCATTGCCGCCCTAACTCTAGCAAACCGGCAACAATGTCAATGATTGTGGCTTCAACCCGACAACACCACTGCCATAACCGCTCATCAAACAAGCATGCGAATTCAAAACACGGCGCAACCGGAGAACAAAAACCAGAACAAAAACAAGACAAGAACACGAGGAACAGGAAACCAGGAGCGCACGTGCCGCACGAATCGTCAAACTGTTTCCCTTTTTGCTTTCGCAATTCGTATTCCGACGACGCGTTTGGCCAGTTGATATCAGAATTGTTTTTATACAGACAGTGAAACAGTATTGTCATCAGAAAAGAACAAAATTTGTATGAAATAAAAAGCGACTTTGATACCACAAAGTTGATAAACTAGGTGGCTTTATTTGGATGGAAGTTAACTGCCAAACAACGCCTTGGATTTTCGGGCCAGATTGGACCGGTCTTGTTTGGTTTACTAAAGGATGCGGCAAGGGGTAATGAACCGGGTGAGATTGGAGCCGTGTGCGAGCGCAAGGAATCTGGGGCCGTAGCTGAACCGCGTCACGGTGGGGCCAGAGCGGACCGACCATGATGCTTGGCCGCCCTCGTGCTAGCTAGCTACCACCTGCCAGTCCATTGACCGCAGCCTTCGTGTTCAACTAGGAAGCGTTGGTGAACCAAACACGGATCTCAAACTCGTGGCTTAGTTTTTTATTGTCATCTTTATTATTGAAATTGTTACCCACTTATATTTAATATTTATAGTGATTTTTATATTAATAATAATTAAATATTTATTGATAATTATTTATTAATTAATAATTATTCATAATGTAATAACTAATAATTAATCGATACCTCATCATCAATATAGAATGTATCAAATTTAAATATTTATGTAATATTTTCGTGTTATTACTTTGGAAGGTAAATTCACTTAAACTTTATGGTGGATTGGATTTATAAAGAAGTTTATGACTTACTTTTTGTTTACTTGCAAACATTTCTACTTTATTGTTATTGTTATTATTAAAAAGTACATTAAAAGTCTCTATTACTGAATATTTACACTCTTATCTTTCTTTACATATTCAACTATGAATGTGCGTGCAGGGGAATAAAAGGGGTTACTTTCATTTCATTGTATGATTGCATTCTATAACCTCTTTGCCACTACTTGCCGCCTCTCTCCCTTGTCGTTGTTAACAGGGAATCCAAGAAGAAAAAATAAATAAGTAATTAGTGAGATTGTTGATTTAGTGGCTAGGGTCTGACAACAATACATGTCTGGACTAACATACAGAATGCTCGCAGAATATAATACTATGGTTTCTTAAAAAAATGATATTATAAGATTTAGTAAGATAATAAGGTTTGTCTTATGAATATTATGTGTTAATATAATATTTGTTAACTGAGATATAGAATAAAAAATATAAAATATGAAAATCATTTCTAACATATTTGTTAAATTTATCTTATAATTCTCGAAACAAAATTTCATATGACTTTTTATCTGAATTTTTAAAAATAAATTTATTTAACTCCCATCAAATAAATTTATCTAAAATTTTACAGATAAACATAAATTATCCACATACCCTTTATATAAAAGCCTCACTCATTTCTTTCAAATACTGTTCATCTTCTCTTTTGCCGCCGAACCATCCAGCCTTCATGCGACCTTCCTTGGGATCGCATATTCTTTAGTCACCAATTTCTTGCAAATGTATATTCTTTCAAATCTTCCTTCAATCCTCCATTTTCTTTTTAAATATTTCACAATTTTAAGTGGAATTATAGATCTAATATGAAATTGTCTTACATATCTAACACCTTTATATCCAAAAGAAATCCAAATTCCACACTATGCTGTGGGCTGGGAAAAGAGCTGATCTGTGAAGCTTCGCATGGAAACTTCACTGAAATATGTTTCAGTTGAATAATAAGGCATGGATCCAGCGTATTTTCATATTTCCTTAAGACTCTTCTTTCAGATAATTTCACATTCTTTTTAAATTATTTTATTCAAATTTATATTTTATTATCTAATATGAAAATATATTTTGACAATTTCTAATTATCTAAGTGGAATTATTATAATTCCACTAATAATTATTTTTATTTTTTGAGTCTTTTTAAAATCTAGTTTTGAACATGAATTTAGAAAATAAAAAATATTTTTTATTTTTTTATTTTTTGACAATTCACATTAATCATAAAATATTATTGTAATTATAAATTTATTGTTGATGTTAACATACAGTCTTGAATTAATTTAATAATAGAGATATTTTGACAAAAAATTATTATCTCGATATTTATCATATACATTTAACAAATATATAGGAAAAAAAATACAATTATCAATTAATTTTAAAAAATTTAACAAATAATCTAATAAAAATATTGGAATACTTCACAATCTTATCTTAATTATTTCATATATTAATTCATAAAACATTCTAACCCTATCTTAATATTATCTTATCTTACTCTTTTTAATAGATACTACTTTAAGTAAAAGTTAATAACTAGAAAAATTGAAAAGATGATAGATCGATTGTAAAGCAAAAAAATGAATGTATTCGAATTCATCACTTGATTATTTTATATTTTGGTATTAAAAATATTTTAATTTTATATTAATATTATTTTATTTTACTCATATTAACTAACGTTACTCAAGTAAAAATTATTACGTAAAGAAATTGTAAAGATGAATAGAAATTGTAAAGATGATAGATCAATTGTAAAGCAAAAAAAAATGAACGTACCCGAATTCGCCACTTAAGGTGAGTACTTATATGGTTAATTGACTTAGAGATATGGTTAAACTTATCTCTTGCACTATGACGTATTGTTAATGGTGATCTTCAATTTTTTAAAATATTTTGGAATTTAGAATTTACTGATTGAGACTGATTCAGTAATCTTGAATTTGTGATTGGCCTCATCAACTGGGCAAGACATAGCTTTCCTTGCTAGGTCATTTTCCTACAGGAGACTTTGCCTGGGGTAGGTGCTAGTGGGAGAGGATGGTGCTTTCTGATGACTTGGCCTTTCTATTCTATTGATATGGTTATGCCATGTCTCTTTTATCACAAATTATGATGACGTGACGTGAGCATTATTCCTTGTCAAAACCATTTCAAAATTCTTAGCCAAAGGAATAAAAGGAATGGAAACCATTCTTGAAGTGGGTCTGTTTGGGTAAGAGAAAGAAAGAATCAATTGGTTTTGTGTACTATTACTATGAAAGAAAAATCATTTTACCTAGGTAAAAAAAAAAAATCATTGTCACAAGTGAGCTAATACGTTTGTGCAAGTCAATTGGCAATTGGTCAAAGAGACAAATCTCAGTGGGCATAGAGATAGAATCCTTTGTCTAAAAGAGAAATGATTCTTATTTATGGGATCATAAAGATAAGTTTATTAAGATTAAATTATATATTAAAATTTTATATCTTCTTCTTAAATTTCTATTTGATATTGCGTAATCCTACGTATCATATTATTATTATTATTATCCAATTGCGATGCCATATAATAATTTGTTAAAATTTATGTTGATTCTTCAAAAGTTTTAGTGGGCGTGGGCGGAGAATCTGAGCCCATGATTTGGACAAGACCCTGCTGGACCTGCGGGCCAACGTCCATAAATGGCAAAGGCCAACTTCAGAACGACGTCAAGGCTCCATAAAATCAATTTAAATCAAGCTCCTTGATGACGCTGCATGGTCCGTGGATGATGCCTCCATCCCCATTCAGTACCCGACCGCTGGGGGTTGTTATTGCAATTAATGCAAAATTAATTAGTTACGGGTATATCCATATATAAACGTAAATATCCACCCTTCTCTCTCTCTCTCTCTATATATATATATATATGTTTGCTGTATTTTTATTTTATTATATAAACAAATATACTATTTTAGTGTTACAATTTTTTATTAATAAGTTGATTTTTTGAAATACTTTGAATATTTTATTAAAAAATAAAATTATATTACGCCAATGGGATTTAAATTAATGACTTCTCATATTTAGTATAAAATTAATTTAAAATTATTTATCCAATACCCATCAAAACGAGATTTGAATTAAAGATAAATTACTTGTAAACACTCCCGCCCAGATATCTCAACCACTTGGTCTATCCGAACGAAAGCGCTTACAGAAGAGAAGAGAATTAAACACAAGACAAGAATACCCTAATTTATTATTTCCTTAAAATTACATAATTTATTATTATTTATAATAACAAGTTATTTTAATATTTTTTTAATTTAAATTAATATAATAAATTAATAATTAAATTAATTTACTATTTACAAGTCGTTACATTACTATCTATTTATTATGTCAAGTGAAATTCGTGATCATATCATATCTCTATATTATTAAAACACTTTTATTACCTTTCTTCATTTCAATTCCATCACCATCATTTAACCGAAATTAAGAAAACACTATATTGTTTTATCTTATTAGCAAAGTATATAGGGTAAATTACTATTTCCCCTATAGGTTGTGTGAAATTCATTATCATATCACTGTGTTTTGAAAACACCCATATTATCATCTATATTTCAATTTCACCAGTATCCTTTTAATGAAAATTATGAAAATATCATATTGATCATCCTTGTTAACAAAGTATATAAAGTAAATTATTATTTCTCCCTTAGGTTATAGAAAATTCGTGATCACATTCATGTGTTTTGAAAACACCTCTATTACCCACTATATTTTAATTCCGTGAGTATTCGTTAACAAAATTTAGGAAAAGACCATATTATCCATCTTTATTAACAAAATATACATAATTCACATAATTTTGTATGAACTGTATGATCATGATATATTTGTAAGATGTTTAAATTTATTGCAATATTTTTTAGCATAATATTTTATATCTTTTTATCAAAATGAATCAATTATATATTGTAGTACGAACTTACTTAAGTTTCTTATAATTAATATCATATTTATCTATTTTTCATCATTTTTCTTTTTTTGTTTTATCTAAAATATATTTATTCTATTTTATCCTTTTTCCTTCAAAAGATTAAATATTTATATGTAAAGTTCATCTATAATTATTTTTTCCTTTAAATTTAAGTTTTCAAATTTATGCATATATATATTAAAGGAGCAACTCACACGTATAAAAATAAAAAATATAAATAATTTTTTTATGATTATAGTTTACTTTTTTAATTTGTATAAACAAAATTTTAAATAAAATACGTTGAGTTTAAATAAAATTTTAAATATATTATAGGAATTTAAAATAAGTTGAGTAAATTGTTTAATCTTTTTACATTTTTTAGTTTTTTGTATTAAAAAAAACCATTTATGGAATTATTGATAAATTATTTTAGGGCCCATATGCCACGTTAGTAATTTACCGACAGACATTGACAGAATTGAAACTTAGGAAGGGGATAGAAATGTTTTCAAAATATAAAAATATAGAGATATGATCACAAATTTTAATTAAAATAGTATAATTCCTTTACAATCATTTACCAGGAAGAAAAAAGTTTGTTAATTTTTAGTTATTTTTATATTAGAAAATTATTTAAAAAATAATATTATTTTTTACGTATTAGTCTTCACTAATTATATTTTTACTGTTAATTGTTAACGTGGCAAATATTCATTTATAGAGTTGTAATGTCGACCTCTTTTCCTCCATGTTGCACACTTCCTTGCTGAAAATGAGAGCCATGGTGAAAGACACTGGTTCGGCCATGGTTGCTCTTTGATGTTGCTGGGAATTTGAGAAACCCTAGTCATCAGTTGCTAACTTTTGCAGTCACGAGTCTTTTTGTCGGGAGCGTTTGTTATTGAAAAAATTTTAAGATTTTTGAGAATATTAAGTTTAGAATCTATATTCTTTGATATAATTTTTTTATAAAAAAATCATAAAAAATAGGATTCTATAAATAATTTTTAAGTAACTTTATCACAAAAATATTTTTATGAGGGTTGAGAATTCAAGTTTCCCATGAATTTGAGAATGTTTTTAATAAAAAAAAAAGACTAAAACATATTATATATATTAAGGTCTGAATTTTAAACGATGAGGAACAAATAAATTAAATTCTTATATTCATAATTTTTTTTTTAGCCTATTCTTAGGCTCTTTTACCTTTGAAATTATTGGGCTCTACTCTATATATTCCGATCCAAGATAGCTTGAGCATGATTCTACTAAATCATTTCTTACGATGTGACCTATGGTACGGTCCCGATTGGTGTTTAGCGATATTTCTTAGTCCATTTTAAAGTCTATGCTTTCATTAACTAGAGAGAAATATGATGATTTGTCAAAAAAGACACATATCATCGAAAACTAAACCACCTTGTCTTAATCCCTAGCGGGTGTATCTATCTTCTATCACTCTTTTTTTTTTTTTTCTTGCAATATTTTGTCTTCTTCTCCTCCTATCTCTTTTGCTTGTAAAAATAACAAAACCCATCACCCTCACTATTGTATATTCTTCATCATTTTCTTCCTTCCCTTTCTAGCCCTTGTCAAAAAAACATCAATCATGGGTCAAACCACTATTATGTTGGCCCTTTTCGGCTATCATAGCCGAAATCATCTAATTTGTTTTCGTTCGCAACTCCCAATATACTTTGTTGATGAATTTATAAAAAATTAATAATTTATTTCAGTAGTAAAATAAATTGTGGTTTTAGTTGTTGACCTCTAGCTTCAATCGGAAGTGAGTCAAGCTGGATCCATTAAGATGCTTTCTCTTTTTTTTTCTTTCTCTCAATCTATATTTATATAATTTTAATCTCTTGAACAACATTATTTAATTTATTATGAATAATGCTAACAAGGTTGTTAAAATCGAGATTTTAAGTGGGATCGACAAATGGTCTATAAAATCAGATCGTAAAATCGTAAGATTTTAGAGATAATTAAAAATACCTTTTAATTTTTATAAATATATGTTTATAATAATATAATTTTGTAGAAAATGAATTAATATTATTTAATAACTTGATTATTTCTTATTATAATTCAAAAAATGATACTTTCCAAATATAGCTCAAAAACTAGCAGGTTGATATAGGCAATTTAGAGGCAAAATATAGGTAATTTAGAGATAAAATATAGTTTAAAATTATTTAGAGGATGCTTCCAATGCCTTCCATTAGATTTAGATTGTAATTTTTTCTTGATTTAACATTGATTAAATCAAGTAATATCTCAATTTGGGATTGGATGGTCCATTAATTAATTACTTGTTTTCCTTGATTTATTTATGCAATCAATGTTAAATCAAGTAAAAATTATAATTTAAATCAAGTAAATTGGAACTTAAGCAATTAATATTAGATGCTATGTGACATTAGAATTTATGTAATCAATGTTAAATCAAGTTCCAATTTAGAGGCAAAATATAACAATTCATTACATAAGTTCCAATGTCAGATGCTATGTGACATTGAGACGTTGGAAGCATCCTCTAAATTACAACTTAAATTAATAGAGGTTTTTGAATCGTAAAATCGTTTAGGAATCTCTGAAGCGTAAAATCGTAAATGTAAAATCGAGATTTTATAGGATTTTATCCCAAATTAGATTTTACATGGGATTTGACTCGTTTGGGGGTTTTCGAATCGTAAAATCGTACGCGTAAAATCAGGATTTTAACAACAATGAATGATAATTTGACAATTCAAATATAATTATTATGTAGAACCCACCTCATATGACAATTTATTTTATTATGTGAGATTCGAGTCAAATATAATTATTATTTGAGTTGTTATATTAGCGTTACTTAATTGTTTAGGAGATCAAAATTATATATATATATATGTATATGTATGGTTTAGTAAATTTGTGGACAAGATCACTAAAAATTAAATTTCTAAACGAGAATAAATTAAGTGATTTGGATCATGCCAACTGAAAAAATGCCAAATAACTAGTGGTTTGGCTCAAGGCTCTGACGTTTTCAGCAAGGCCGATAAAGGGAGCAATAATTTCTGTGATATAATTATGCCTTTTCTAAGACAATTCTCTAATAAAAGGACGAGAAAATAAGTAATTATGTGATATAATTATCTGAACTTTTTACTCTTCGTAATAAATTCATCATTATAATTTAATTTTTATCATTTTTAATTAATAAATTTTGATTTTTATTACAATTATTATTTTTTATTTTTCATGAAATTCTTTTAATGAAAACTAATACCATGTATTAATATAAATTTAAAATCCCTTGATTGTAAGGTCATATTAATTTTAATAATAAGTGATTTTTGAGTTCATATATAATATATGTCAAGTCAATTTTTATTTATAAAATTTAATGATAAATCGAAATCTGTTACTGAATGATGACAAAAATAAAAGCTTAGTAATTATAGCAACAAAAATTAGTAAAAGTATAGTGACTAGTCGGTATAAAAGTGTAAAATTTAGAAATTAATAATAGTGTAATTTCTCCAAAAATAAAATTAAATGGTTAGTTTTTATTTTATTAATTAATAATGAAAATTATACACAAAAATTTGAAAATAAATATTGAAAATGAACACACGGAAATTGATGACAAATTTAAATGATTTATAATATTTTACATCCAAGTAGGAATAGAAAACGAAACCTAGATACGAATAAAAAAATTAAATTAGGTTGATTATATTTAAATAGGTCCCCCAAGGCTCTCTCCAGGTCGCTATTTCCCTTGCCAAGTCATATTTTTACATGGCGTTTAGTATAAAAATATTTTTTGAATTATTGAAATTCATGATTTTTAATAATGTTTTTAAATATTTTTTATTCTCAAAATTTATGCAATTTTATATTAATTAGTTTTAAATATTCTTAAGAATGTTAGATATTTATTTTCTGATAATCGTACATTTCTATATTTAGTTTAAATGCACAATTTATGTTATTTTTTTAAAATTATCCTTATTTAATTTTTTGTTTAAAAATAATAAATTCTTTCTAATATATAAAATATTGGAACCCACAATAAGAAAGCTACGAGGGCTGTGGCGTGTAAAGAGCACAACAAGAAGGAAGGTATGGCAAAAATAATAGTGAAAATATTATGGGGTTATAAGAGGGTAAAGGATGTTTTGGTTTTTTTATTTGTTAAATTTTTTTCTTAATCTATGGGAATCCAAGATTCTCATAAAGTTGATCAAAAATAAATAATAGAAATGCTATTTTTTCATAATTCATTTTAAAAAAAGTTATACCAAATATGAGAATGTATATTTAAAACCTAATATTTTTAGAAATTTAAAAATTTATCTTCTACCAAACGTCGCCTTAGGGAGGTAATCCATTTTCTCAAGTCCAATGCTACTTGTCATTTGCCAAATTGATAGTGAACGGCCAATGTCTAGCCAAATTTTGAGATCCAACTAGTCTAAAAAGCCTTCGTCGTATCTCCCCACAATGCCATCTCAACCACTAACGCCTTGACAATAGGAATCATCGCAAGAGTCGCCATCGTCGGTTGAAGCTAATTTGCCGTCAGAAAAGGTTTGTGGTTGCAATCAATTTGGAGAATGAGGGTCCAAGCGGTTGGAGACGACGATTAAAAGAGGCTCGTGATCAAAGAAGACAAAGAATCAGTGATAGAAGGCGAACAAACACGACAATGACGAGGAGTAGACACGATTGATGGTGAACAGGCCCGACAACAGAAGGCGGATAGTCACGATGGCATCTCCGACAGTGATGGCTAAGGTTTGTGTATTTGATTTTGAGGAATTATTCATTAATTTGTATATTTTATTATTAATTTTGTACATTTATGTGTTAGTAAATTGATTTTAAAAATGTATAAATAATATTAAAATTTTAATATATTAATATTTATTATTAAATTATACATAAAAAAAATATAATAGTCCAAACCACAAATAGTCGGTACAACTTATGCTATTTTTTCATTAGGTAAAGATCTTAAAAACAGACAATCTAACCAACAGCTTCATACAAATCCAATTCTAAAGATTGCAAACCAAAACATCTAACAAAAAGGCAACTATCTATTTAGTTTAAAAGCTATGGGCACATTCTATTTAGTTTATATTATGTCTTCCAAGTTGAAAGGTTAAAATAATTACATATTGATTGGATCTTGTAAATTTAATTAGAGTAAATATAAATATACAAAATTATTATATTATTTACTTTAAATAATATAATATTTGCCCCCACGAATAATATAAGGGGAGAGCATGGGCCCATCCCCTTCCCCCACCCTCCATACAACGCCTTATATGTCCACGGGCAAACACACGGGTAGAAAAGTATTATTTCTGTACAAATGTACTATTATATAAGCTTATATTATATATAGAAGCCTAAAAAGCTACTAAAATTTTGAATTATGATGGGCCTATGAAACATCATTTTCCTAGGCGAAGACTGATGAAGATTGGATGCCAGCATTTGTGGTGCTATTAAATTTTGTGCCCATCCCTCTAATATTAATATATTATGACTACATGTCTCAACTTTAACATTAACTGCTACCTTTGTCTTTCACAAGGTCAACAAATTGCTGCTCTAAAAACTCAAAATTAATGGCTGATTAGGGCATAAAGCCATCACCTTGTCTTCCAAATGGAGACCAGAAAGCATGCCAAAATGTCCTATTGAGAAAGTTTGCCACCCTAGTGGAAAAATTGCCACTTTTAGCTTTGTTTTTGGAATTACCACTGCTAGCTGTTACCTTAATCTTGAGAACAAGATTAGACAACTCATTTCAATTAAAAACAAAAACAAACCATATATGAATCCATATCCCTGCATAATTTTTATAAAAGATATATGTATGTATGTATGTACCCAACAAAATTACAATATAACAACTAAATAAAAATTAATAAATATTGAATTTTTAATTAAAATGAATCTACAAATTTCAGTTTGATTCAGCTTTAAATTTTTAAATTAATTTTGGTTTTCAATTCAGCTATAAAAGATTATAATTTGGTTTTTAATTGAATAGATCAAAATAGTCAAAATTTATGATTATTTCCAAACAAGTACCACTAAAATAAACATAAACATACATTAATTAATTGATATCTATAATAGTAATAATTATACTTAATTAGTGAAATGTCTTAAATCCCTACAAAAGGTTAATTACTTATATGGTTATTTTGAGTAAAATTCAACTATATATTTATGTTGATTATTAATAGGTTTTGGAACTCTCTCTTTTAATGAGAATGTAAGAAAATCAGGTCCTTTATGTATATGACAAATTAATTTTATGCAAATAGCATACCACCCTCCAATTAATTAATTTCAAAGATGCTATTGCTGTCCAATCTTGTATCCAACCACTTATACACATGTCACCTAATCCGTAAAGCGACACTTTCATAATTTAATTATAAATATAATTAATCACTAATATCATTATCATCTACATTATGTCATGCAATTATTTAAGTACATAATATCTTTGTCATATCCATGTAATCAATTTGCCTCAAAAAACAAAAGCCAAACTCTCCAAACCCTTTTTAACTTTCTTCTTCCCTCCACACCACCTTCTTCAAATTAACTTTCTCACTTGCTGTTTCTTCCACATGGGCTACCAGAAGGTTCGCCGGAGATTGTGCCACGGAAGAAGATGTTTCCGGCTGAACCCTAGAAGATTTTCCGTCCAGCGGCTGCGAGCCAAGTTCTTGTACTTGTTCCGGCTTCTGAGAAGGTGGCGATACTCGTCCGGGCAGGCGATAGAATCGATCAAGAGAGGCGTCGCCGGGAGCTCGTCCGGCAGGCGGAAGGAGCGTTCCGGCGTTAGAAGAAGTACTTTGGCTATGGCGGTGACCGGCGATTGCAGGTTGAGATCAAATTCTTTCTATTCAGAAGCCATTGCAGATTGCTTGGAGTTCATCAAACGCTCCTCCATTTCTGTGGATGAGTACAAGCCCGTCGACGTCACGTAAATTATATACATACATATATATGGAAGCCCTAACCCTAAATATTCGGAACCTTTGTATATACAGATGGAAACCCTCAGTTAATTGTCCATGGTTTTTGTTTCTGTCCCTGGGTAAAGAAGAAAACGAAAGAACTGCAACTGTGACGTCTCTTTTGTCCTGCGAATTAGTCTTAATGAGTTGGCATATAATTAAGTTGTGTTTGTTTGATTTAAGTTGTCTCGATTTACTTTGATTATGCATATTCAAATGGCTCGATCACTCGATATTAATTAACCTTTTGCTTCAACTATTAAGTTAAAGCTCCGCGAGGTTAAATTCCACGATAATCCTTTTTTTTTTACTACAAAGTAGCTAATTAAGTGTCATTTACTCGACTATTAATATCTTTTTTAGACCTCAAAACAACAATTAGTGTTGACTTAATTAGCCACCACTTAATGGGAGTTTGATATTATATAGTTTGGATTGATATGGCAATCTTGAAGGAAGGTTCAGAGTGGGTATGAAGAAGATATGAAAAAGATATTGGGGGCAGACATTAATGGGAGGTAGCGTCGTTATTTGACTAACTAATTAATCAGAATAATTAAGGAGAAGGTTATTAAGAGAAAAAGGCAATCTTTGTTGACGCACAGAGAGCGGCAACAAACTTGGGATGGAGTTGTTGAGCGTCCATCAACTGACTTTTTTGAATATCTAATTTCCAATGTAACAATAAAAATGGCTTAATTAATTAATAATTAGTAATCGTCCCTCCCACTGTCATCATGTATTTATTTAAGTTGTCGTTTTTTTACTAATAAACTCTCGCGTTTGGACATTTAATTAGTTATCAGCCAAAATGTGACATTTAATTTGTTATTTTTTAAGTTTTAAAAATAATAAAAAGATGTTTACAATTTTGAACACCACATAATTTTTGCTATCGCCCCACCTTCTCCATTATTGCCACTATCGTATGGTACATCCTTGTACTTTTATCCCCCCCCCCCCCCCCCCCCCTCCCAAAAAAAAAAAAAAAAAAACTCTTAAACCAAGGAAATTTGTTGCATGTGATGTTCAGACATATATGCTATTACATACTAATATTCATACAATAAAATAGTAAAAATAAATAAATCCTTTATAATTATAAAATAAATTATTGATATATTTTATTGAGTTTAATGGATAAATTATTTTGTATGATTGTTTATGTGTTTTATGAGTGTCATTAATTTGCAATTTTATTATTCCAAAGTGTCTCCTTATCAGAGGGTAAGGCCCGATCCAACACAGGAATATTGGGCCCATAACTGTTTGCTTTTAGTGTCCAATTGCGCTTCACACACACAGGCCCACCTCAGCCCTTTCATTCTATAAATTAATTAGGTTAAGCTTAATTACGTTAAGTTGACACTAATATGTTTTCACTGTTCATATGAGAGTTCCAACAATAATATCATTCCTCATTTTTAAATTTAAGAATATATAGTATGATCTACATAAATAAGATTAAAATAAAGTTTATAATGATTTTTAAATAGGGTATTAGCAGCAAAAAGTCAATTTTTTTTTGTGTTTTTTGCGATTTTATTCAAAATTTTTAATTTTGACAATAAATATCCAATTTGAGAATTTTGGTGCAATTTTATCTAATGGTCAAAATTGATTAGAGAGGAGTGTGGCTTTGCCAGTGGACCTTATGTTAATTGTTGTTGAAAAAAAAAAAAAAAAAATGAAAGTCAAATTAATTAAGTCAAGACCCATTTTCTCATTCTCTATCGGTTTGCCTTGCCTCTGCACAGCCATCACCTTTTTCCTCTATTGTCGGCTGTCCCTTTCTCCTACATCTTTCATCGTCATGGCTCGCTGTCGTGAATGCGCCATGGTTGTGATGGTGGTGATAGGTTGTCGTGACCACTTTTGTCTCGATAATTCATCATGTTTGTGGCCAGAGTTGATGTCTGCCATGGCCAACGATCCGCATCTCACCTTGGGCTCTAGCTTGTCGTGGTTGTCTTCTCATTATCGATGGTGTTCGTTGTTGCCATGGCTTCTGATCTTCTCCCAAATTCGTCATTTGTCTTCTCAATCGGTCGCCTCATTTGTTTTCTTAGAGGCAAGGATGAGTTTTGATGGATATCTCAGTTAAATGTTTTAATTTGCTTTTTATTTTTTTCAACAACAATCAATGTGGGGCTCACTCAAATTGCCACGTGACATGCCACATGGGGCAAAGACACACTCATCTCTAATCAATTTTGATTATTGGATAAAATTGTACTAAATTTCTCAAATCAATTTTTTATTATCAAAGTTGAAAGTTTTGGATAAAATCGTAAAAACACGAAAATATTTAGCTTTTTTATTGCTCATAGTCCTTTTTAAATTAATAAAATTATAAAAATACTTATATAAAAATTACTAAAATCTCGTTTAACATAAATAGATAAATTGAAATCAAAAAGTAAACTCGAACGCAACAAACTTTTAAATATACACGTAAAGCATCATATTTAAACTCTACACAAGCTCATAAAATTTTTAACAAACAAGTCTTAGGTCTTGTGAGTAACTCATTTGCAACCTAATCAAAATTGAAAAAATCAATTTTCTTTTAGTTTAAGTTAGAAACCATATTCCCTTTCAGTGGTATCAAATGAAACGCGCCTTTCCACGTTGCCTTCCTTTGCAGATGCCTTGCGTCTCTGTTTGGGTTTGGGGATACCCGATTCCAGGATCCTGATTACCATATCCCTAAGACTTGCAAAACCCCGAATTCGCTCCCAAAGCCGTTCCCCAAGGGCGCTGGGCGCGGAAACTACGAAATTCGACCTATTTTTAAGGACCCCAGAGACCGAAACGCCTAAATGCGCTGCTTTCCAAATTTCGTAATCCCCGGATTTCGGAGGAGACTTCGCTGCTCAGCCCGCATCGCCACCAAAGCAAATTCATTCATGGACGATTTGCGGACCCTCAGGACCCGTCTCTGCATCATCGGAAGCGGCCCCGCCGCCCACACGGCCGCCATTTACGCCGCCCGGGCCGAGCTCAAGCCCATCCTCTTCGAGGGCTGGATGGCCAACGGCATCGCCCCCGGCGGCCAGCTCACCACCACCACTGACGTCGAGAACTTCCCCGGCTTCCACGATGGGATCCTCGGCATGGACCTCATGGACCGGTGCCGAGCCCAGTCCCTCCGGTTCGGCACCGAGATCTTCACCGAAACTGTCACCAAAGTCGATTTCTCCACCAATCCTTTCAAGCTCTTCACTGACTCCAGGACGGTTCTCGCCGATTCCGTGATCGTCGCCACCGGCGCCGTTGCCAAGCGCTTGAACTTCCCCGGCTCGGACGAGGGCCCGGGAGGGTTCTGGAACCGGGGGATTTCGGCGTGCGCCGTCTGTGACGGCGCCGCCCCGATCTTTCGGGACAAACCGATAGCCGTAGTTGGCGGCGGAGACTCCGCCATGGAGGAGTCTAACTTTCTGACAAAGTACGGATCGAAGGTTTACATCATCCACAGGAGGGGCGAGTTTAGGGCTTCGAAGATAATGCAGAACAGGGCTTTGAATAACCCTAAAATTGAGGTGCTGTGGAATTCGGTGGTGGTAGAGGCGTACGGAGAGAAGGGGAAGGGGGTTTTAGGAGGATTGAAGGTGAAGAACGTGGCCACGGGGAAGGTTTCTGATTTGAAGGTTTCTGGTTTGTTCTTCGCAATTGGGCATGAGCCTGCTTCCAGCTTCTTGGATGGGCAGCTGCAGCTTGATTCAGATGGCTATGTCGTGACAAAGCCCGGCACAACGCAGACCAGTGTGCAGGGTGTCTTTGCGGCAGGAGATGTTCAGGATAAGAAGTTCAGGCAAGCAGTTACTGCTGCTGGAACCGGTTAGTGTGACTATTCCTTTTTCCTTCACCTTCATGTCTGAAATTCTGCTCGGTAGTTCACGTTAAAAAAAGGTCTTACTATGTTCTCACCATAGCCGCATTGCATCGATGAATTCATTCTGGTGGTGAAATCAAATAGCAGAGCAAATTAGTGGATGACATTTGTTTTAGCCTTCTTCATTTCTTTGTACAGTAAATGACATCGTGTTCTAAATGGGCTTGTGTAATCAAATTGTGTCATGTAACTGACCCCAAATTGAGGGTGTTTGGCTTACCCTTTTTTTTCAGTAGCTAAGTTATTTAGCTTTTAAGTTGTACAGAGCTTAAAAGTTGGGCATCGTTTAAGCTGATAACTCGTTTAAATAAATGTACTTTTAAGCTATTAGTTATATAGTTATGCGTTTGGTCTGTAAAAACTGATAAGTTGTCAGAACTTGACAAGAAGATTAAAATAGACATGTTGCTGAATAATATAAATTAAATTCATAAAAATATACACAATTATTAAAAATTATATTAATACAATATATACATATGTTAAATATATATGTTACATATATATATATATATACACAAAGAGGCGGCCGATGGAGGAGGAAGCAACAGATGATGGAGGGGGCACGTGCGACAGTCGATGGCGACGGAGATGGAGGAGGTGTGGGTGACGGTCGAAGTTGGAGGCGGTGGTCGATGACGAAGGAGGATTTGGAGGTGATGACCGACGATGACAGAGCATCTAGAGGTGGCAAAGGCGACGGCGACGATCAAAGCTGGAGGGAGGCGGCGACAGAGAAGCAATGAAGGAGATGGTGTCGTGTATTGCCTAAAATAACTAATTGTAACTTGGGAGATTAGGAGGGAAATAGAATAACTAACGTGCACATGCTTGTTGCAAGTGACTCTAGCAATTAGGATACAAGTTGCACTAGGCGGGAGAATTTCAATTGATTGAGGGAAGATCAGTATAAATAGAGACTGATCTCATCCAAGAAGGATATGAATGAATTGAATCTCAAATTTCTCTCTCAATTCCTTCTCCCCCCCCTCTCTCTCTTCCTACTTCTCTCTCTCTGATCAAGACTTTTACATAGCTCTCCAAAATTCCTTGCGGAATTCTCGAGACTTACTTGTCAGATCCATTAGACCTGACAATTCTAGTATTAGAGCTCGTCCGGGCCAATTCCGATCGCCGTGAATTAAGCTAGATGGTGGAGGGAATGAGGATGAAGAACATGGAGATGTAGCTATAACAATTTGGTTCTACAGTGTTGGATTTGCAGGCAAGAGTGAATCAGTTGGAGCTCGGATCCAATTGCAATCATGAGGCGATCATTTCCATTGATCGCAAATTGAATGGAGTGGTCGGTCAAATTCGTGAGGAAGTGGGAGTTCAGATCAGGGAGCAATTGCAAGGGTTTATGGTGATGTTTGCTCGTCAACACTCGGTAAGTCTATCCCCCGATTTTCCTAGTAGAGAAAGAGTAGAATCGATTCTTCCTAGTCACGAGATGAATTAGAGGAGGCTGGAAGCTTATGAGATGGGGGATGAGCTGGTGGGAACGGGAGAAAATGTAGTCGGAAGGAGGTCGGGAATAATTGGGGGCCAAGGCTATCCGGGAATTCCAACGCCCAAATTGGATATTCCTATGTTTGACGGGAACGCCCCTAGATGGTGGATTAGGAGGTGTGAAAGAGCTTGAGTGGGTGCTGGAGCAACAGAGGATGACTAGCCGTGGCTTACCTCAATGATGCCAGAGATGATTGGTATCAAGGATGGGCTAAGGTGAAAGAGGAATGCCATTGGGTTGAGTTCGCAGAGGAATTATGTGAGAGGTTTGGAGAAAGGGGAATGACTGATGTAGTAGAAGAATTCAACAAGATTCAACAAGAAGGATCAGTGGTGGATTATCATAGGAGGTTTGAGGAGTTAAAGGCATTGATGCTTAACCACAATCCTTATCTCACAGAGGTTTATTTCGCCTCGAGTTTTATATGTGGATTGAGTGAAGAATTAAGACCTATGGTGAAGGTCTTGCAACCAAGGACCCTCAAGCGTGCCATTGACAGTGCAAGGTTACATGAGTTGACAGTGGAAGTGCTTATGAAGAAGTAGAGGCTGATGAATAGGGGAGGTACACAATGTGTTGATTCCCATTGGAAAGAATCAAGGAATGAAAAGTGTACCCGTTATGGGTCCTAAATTACAAGGAGATAGGCTGACAGAGCAAAGGAGGCATGCTAACCTTTGCTTCAAATATGGGGATAGGTATTTCCCTAATCATCAATGCAACAAGCAATTGCTTCTGCTGGAAGGCGAAGAGGAGAATGTGGAAGAAGAGGAAGTGGCGGAAATACCTGACGAAGGAGAGGAAGATAATGGTGAAATTTCATTGCACGCGCTGAGGGGATTGGCCAATAATAAGATCATTAAGGTGGAAGGAAGAGTAGGAGAATACAAGTTAATGACCCTCATAGACAGTGGGAGTACCCACAGTTTCTTGGATGAAGGAACTGCTAAAAAGTTGAAGTGTCCCCTGATCAGTACACAACCTCTCACAGTATTGTAGCAAACAAGAGCAAGGTGGTGAGTAGATTAGCATGTGTGGGGTTCTGTTGGGCAATGCAAGGAGAGAATTTCGAGACCGACCTCTGACTGCTCCAATTGGGGGGATGTGATGTGGTTTTAGGTGTGGATTGGATGAAGCATGTGAGTCCCATATGCTTTGATTTCAATAGGATGAAGGTGACGTTCGAAAAAGAAGGAAGAAGAATGGCATTGGTGGGCTACAAAGAAGTGGGGATGTGTAAGATGATCACAAGAAAAAGGCCACAGATGATACTAAAGCAGAAGATGAGCTGCGTGGCTCAGCTCTTCTCTATCCAAGCACTCGAAGAAGAAGAGGAGGAATCATGAGCGAAATGTTGGTGGTCAGCAGCCCAACCCAACAAACATGGGAGGTAAACCAACTTGACTTACTCAATGTACTTTTGGTTGAATATGAGGATCCCTTTAAAGAGCCTAAAACCTTACCTCCAACCCGAACCCACGACCACTCCATCATCTTGAAACCTCAATTAGAACCTTGTAATGCCCAAGCCTATCGTTACCCCCCCAACACAGAAAACAAAAATAGAGAGAATGGTCAAAGAAATGTTGCAACACTCTCTCATTCAACCCAACCATAGCCCCTTTGTGTCCCCTGTGTTGTTAGTAAAAAATACTCGTGGCGCTTCTGTGTGGATTACTGACAGTTGAATGCCCTTACTGTCAAAGATAAATTTTCCATTCCCCTTATTGAAGACCTCCTAGATGAACTGAGGGATGCCACCATTTTTTCTAAATTGGATCTTAGGGCAGGCTATCACTAGATTAGAATGAACCCACAAGACATCCCTAAGACAGCATTTTGAACCCACCAAAGCCATTATGAATTCTTAGTAATGCCTTTTGGACTCACCAACGCCCTAGCCACTTTTCAATCTTTAATGAACCAAATATTTGAGCTGCACCTAAGGAGATTTATTCTTGTATTATTTGATGACATCTTGGTGTACAACCATACTTTTGACCAACACCTTACACACTTAAAGGCTACTTGCGAGATCCTTAGAGTCAACAATTGTACATTAAGAAGTCAAAGAAGTCGAATATTTGGAATATATCATATTTGGAAAGGGGGTTAGCACTGATCCGCACAAGGTGGCAGCCATGCGAGCATGGCCTGGACCTACCACCTTCAAAGCTTTAAGGTGATTCCTAGGCTTGACTGGGTACTACAAGAGGTTTGTGAAGGGATATGAGGTAATAAGTAGATCACTAACACAATTGTTAAAAATAGAAGGGTTCAGATGGGGGCCGGAAGCTGAGGTAACTTTTGAGCAATTGAAGCAAGCAATGAGCGTGGCACCAGTGTTGGGGTTACCAAACTTCAACAAGACCTTTGTGGTGGAGACTAACGCGTGTGATATTGGGTTAGGAGTTGTACTGACACAAGAAGGCAGACCCATAGCCTTTCTCAACCAAGCATTGGCTCCAAGGCATGTGGGATTGAGCATTTACGAGAAAGTGTTTGTGACAGTCTTATTGGCAGTAGAAAAGTGGACACACTATTTGGAGGGAAGGCAATTCGTGATTAAGACCGACCACCAGCGTTTGAAGTACTTGCTGTAATAGAAAATCCACACACAGTTACAAAAGAAAGGTATGGCTAAGATGATGGGTCTCGACTACATTATACAGTATAAGAAAGGGAAGGACAATGTGGTAGCTGATGCTTTATTGCAATGTTAGGAGAAGGGAGAGGCAGCAACCATTACTGCATTAATACTGGAGTGGTACCAGGAGGTGGCCAGCAGTTATGATTCAAACAGGTAATTTAGAGGGATTCTAGAGTAGTTAGTGTTGGATCCTAACAGCAAAAAGGGGTACACACTACATGATGGGGTGTTTCGATATAAGGGAAGGATAGTGATTGGGGACTGCCCATAGGTGAAAGACAAGATTCTCCAGGCCCTACATGGATCCCCCTTGGGAGGACACTTCGGAATTTGAAACACGTACCACAAGGTGAAACAACTATTCTTTTGGCCTAAGTTGAGGGAAGCGGTGATTCGGTTTGTAATGACTTTTGATACTTGCAAAAGATGCAAGTATGAAACCATAGCCACACTGGGGTTATTATAGCCCTTAAGCATTCCGGGACAAGCTTGGGAGAGTGTTTCTATAGATTTTATTGAAGGGTTGCCCAGATTAGAGAGTAGAGATTGTATATTGGTGGTGGTTGATAGATTCACAAAGTTTGCTCACTTCACCGGCCTATCCCATCCTTACACCACTCTGGAGGTTGCATGAGTGTTCCTTGATCAAGTTATCAAGCTACATGGGGTTTCTAAAAATATCATATCAAATCGGGACAAAGTATTCACCAGCCTTTTTTGGCAGACATTACTGAAATCATTGGGAACCAGGCTTAGCATGTCATCTGCCTACCATCCTCAAACGGACGGGCAGACTAAGAGGGTCAACCAATGCCTGGAGAATTACATAAGGTGTCTGAGTTTTCAATGGCCCAGAAAATGGCATAAGTGGCTTGCTCTAGCCTAGTGGTGGTACAATTCTAGTCACCACAGTTCCATCAAGATGTCGCCGTTTGAAGCTCTCTTTGGGTACAAACCTCCTACTACCAATGCCATAAGAGTTTACTAATGTTGCAACAATGGATGACCACCTTCAACATAGGCAAGAGGTACTTCAACAGCTTAAAAAAGATCTAGCCATGACACACAACAGAATGAAACAAGTGGATAAAGGCAGGATTGAAAGGGAGTTTTCAGTAGGAGAAGAAGTGTACCTAAAGCTTAGACTTCCTCAGCATAAAGCCGTGATAGATGAGCCAATAACTAAGCTAAGTCCGAGATACTACGACCCTTTTTCCCATTATCGCAAGGTTGGGCAAAGTGGCCTACAAGCTCCAATTGCTGGAAAACTCTCACATTCACTTGGTCTTTCATGTGTTCTTACTAAAGAAATATGTGGGGGGTCAACCGGCAAGCCTCAAACTGCCCATTGTAAATAGGAGTGTTACGGATAAAGAACCTTATCATTTAGAAGATAAGGAGTGGCGGTTAAATGATGAGAAGATAAGGAAGCATGAAGTCTAAGAAGATAAATCAAGTTTAAGTTTTCATATTTTGTATAAATCTGTAAATTATAGATGATTATTGTTTCTACTTATTAGGCTGTTATCCTCTCCTAGTTTTTAGGAGATTTATTAGCATTCTTCTTGTATATATAGGGTTTCATACTCATGGAATAAATAAGAGAGAATTTCTATTCAATCCAAACTCTCTCAACATGGTATTAGAGCCTGGTATCAAGGGAATTCCGTTTAGGCCTTCATTGCTGATTTTTCCTGCTTAGTACCATTCTGGCCTGGTTTTTCTTGTTCCGTTTCTTGAAGTGATCAAAGTCAGTTACGACTTTCTTCTTCACCCGATATTCTCTCATCGTTTTTCCCTTCATTCGTTTGGTTCATCATTCGATAAGTAAGTCCGAGTTTTTCCTAAGATGTCTACCGTCTCCAACACCAATCCTACATCAGAAGCGGTTGAAACAAGCTGCCCATCAAAAGCTCCATTCACTGGATCTAGCAACTCAAGTAATGGAGGAGAACTACAAAATCTCCAAGCAGCCTACCGGTTGAATGAGAGAAACTACCTAAAATAGTCTCAGCTTATCCGGAACTTTCTCAAAGGTAAAGGTAAGATAAGTCATCTTTTAGGGACTGGCCCTAAAGAATGAGATCCCATGTTTGCTGTATGGAATGAGGAGTACTCTTTAGTTATGTCTTGACTTTGGAATTCGATGATGCCCGAGATAAGTGATACAGTGATGTTTCTAACAACCGCTAAGGATATTTGGGAGGCTGTCAACCTCACATATTCTAAAGTGAATGATGCAGGACAAATATATGAAGTCCAAACTAAGATTGCAACAACCAAACAAGGGGTAAGATCTGTTACTGAGTACTCTAATACGCTGCAAACTCTATGGCAAGAATTAGATCATTATCAATGTCTAAAGATGAAATGTAGTGAAGATGCAACCTTACATAAAAGATTTGTGAAAAAGGAGAGAACCTATGACTTATTGGCAGGTCTAAATATGGAGTTTGATGCAGTCAGGGTTCAAATACTTGGCAAAGAGGATATACCTTCCCTAAATGAGGTAATCTCTCTAATTCGGGCTGAAGAAAGGAGAAGAGGAGTAATGCTACACACTGCTCCTGTAGAAAAGTCAGCATTAATAACGTTGAGAGGTCCTAACTGGGGTCCTAAGGAGGAAAGGAAGTCTGCTGGAGATAAAACTTCCAGCTATAGAGATTCTCGAGACTCTCTATGGTGTACTTTTTGCAAGAAATCAAGGCATACCATAGAGAGATGCTGGAAGCTACATGGAAAACCATCTAAAGGATGACAGCTTGGGGTCCAAAATCAAGCCTATATAGCCAGCAGTCAACAGTAGCAGACAAAGCACAAGCAAAGGGAACAAAAGGAGCAGGCAGATGGCTTGGACTTCAACCGGGCAAACATTGAAAAGCTAAGAAACTTTCTAGACTCTCTTGAAAAGAAAGAAAAAGGTACTTGTTCTCTTGCACTTACATGTATGTCCTCTCATTCTCTTACCTCACATGCTTCAGAAATAACCCAATCTAATTATTGATTCTGGGGCAACAGATCACATGACCCCTTTATCCCATTATTTCACTACCTATAGTCCTTGTTCAAGCTCAAAAAAGATAACATTGGCGGATGGCTCTTTGACCACTGTTGTTGGCTAAGGAAATATTATCCTTAATAACCATCTAACTCTCAAAGATGTTCTCCATGTCCCTAAACTCTTCACCAACCTCATCTCCATTCAAAAGCTTAGCCTAGTTAACAATTGCAGTGTTAATTTTTCTTCTACTTGCTGTGAAATTTAGGAACAGGGGTTGAAGAAGAGGATTGGGCTTGCTAAAGCTAGGGCTGGCCTATACTACTTTGATGGATCAAATGGGGAAGAAAACAAGGACAAGGTGAATCTTGTGTCTTGTTTGGTGCAATCTAATCAGGACCAGATCTGGTTACATCACCATCGTCTTGGTCATCCTTCGTTTTCTACTCTTAGAGTTATGTTTCCAGCTTTGTTTAGGAGTTGTGATATTCAAGACTTTCATTGCCCTATTTGTGAATTTTTTAAACATAAAAGGGTGTCTTACCCTTCATCCAATAAAAGAACCTCTAGTCCATTCTCACTTCTCCATAGTGATGTTTGGGGCCTGTAACTATTCCCAATCTGTCTGGGGCAATGTGGTTCATAATATTTGTGGATGATTGCACTAGGATAATGTGGTTGTTTCTTATGAAAAACAAATCTGAAGTAAGCACTATTTTTCCTAACTTCTATAACATGATTAGTACTTAATTTGGAGTGCCAATCAAAAGGCTAAGGACTGATAATGCCAAAGATTTGTTCAATCAATCCCTCGCACATTTTTTCTAACAAAAAGGAATTATTCATGAATCATCTTGTCCATACACACCCCAACAAAATGGGGTAGCTGAGAGGAAAAATGGGCATCTATTAGCTGTGACTAGGGCACTACTTTTCCACCATAATGTTCCAAAAAATTATTGCGGAGAGGCTGTCCTAACAGCCACTACTCTTATTAATAGACTGCCATCTCAAACTCTTGAATCCTATAGCCCTCTTCAACTCTTAAGCAGTCATTTTCCTGATTTACATATATCTAGCTACTGGAAACCAAAAATATTTGGGTGTGTATCATTTGTACATGTTCACAACCCTAATAGAGGCAAATTAGATCCCCGCGCTTTGAAATGCATTTTTATTGGATATTCCTCCAGCCAAAAGGGCTATAAGTGTTACCGCCCTTCTTCCAAAAGATTCTTTATCTCGGCTGATGTTACTTTTGTGGAAAATTCTCCCTATTTTGATCACTCTCATGATAGTACAAAAGCTGCCGAGGGAAATCCAGTTATGTCTCTACTTGATCTAGATCCCTCACCTCAAACTACCTCCTCACCAAATCCGGTTACTACAGAAGATACACCAGACAAGACTCTAGAGGAAACCTCACCAAGTACTCCTACTAGCCCAGTGCAGATCCAAGAATCTACTTCCTCCTCTGAACTTGTTAACAACACTGACACCAGTAGTTCTCTTGTGACACCAGCAGGTAATAATCCTATTGACTCCACCGCATCTATAACTGAACATCACACACCTCAAAATGCTCCTACCTTTTCCCCCAGTGATCTGGAATGGCCTATAGCCCTCAAAAAAGGCACCAGGACCTGTACTCAGCATCCTTTACACTTGGTCCTATCCTACTCTAAATTGTCTACACAACACAAAACCTTCCTAACTAGCCTACATACCATTCCAATTCCTCACCATTTTTCCGAAGCAATAAGGGATGAGAATTGGAGGACTGCCATGGAAATCGGGATGGCAGCCCTTGAAAAAAGCAACACTTGGGAACTCGTTCAATTACCCAAAGGAAAACAACCAGTAGGATGCAAATGGGTGTATACAATCAAATACAAATCCAATGGGAACCTAGACCGGTATAAGACAAGGCTAGTAGCAAAGGGATACACTCAAGTATATGGCATTGACTATCTAGACACCTTTGCCCCAGTTGCAAAGCTAAATACAATGAGAGTTCTTCTATTTCTAGCTGGTAACCTAGGCTGGCCATTGATGCAATATGATGTAAAAAATGCCTTCTTGCATGGAGACCTAGAGGAGGAAGTTTACATGGACTTACCATTGGGTTATAGTACAGATACTCGCGGGCAGATAGTGTGCAAACTAAAAAAGGCATTGTATGGCCTTAAATAATCTCCTAGGGCCTGGTTTGGCCGGTTTACCCATGTGATGCTTACCTTAGGGTATAAACAAAGTCAATGAGACCATACTCTCTTCATCCATCACTTGGCCACAGGGAGAGTAACAGTCCTATTGGTATATGTGGATGATATTGTTGTGACCGGAAATGATGAAGAATGTATGACTAGATTAAAGGAATGCCTAATTAAAGAGTTTGAAATTAAAGACTTGGGGAGGTTGAAATACTTCTTGAGCATAGAAGTTGCACACTCAAAAGAAGGCATCTTTATTTCTCAACAAAAGTATATTGTGGACTTGCTAAAAGAAATTGGGCTGCTAGGTTGCAAGGCTGCTACAACTCCAATTGAATTTAACCACAAATTGGGGGAGGTTCCAGAAGATAAAGAGGTGAATAAAGAATCCTACCAAAGGCTAGTAGGGAAACTAATTTATCTAGCTCACACCTGGCTAGATATTGCATATGCAGTGGGGGTGGTCAGTCAATTTATGCATTGTCCGAAAGAAACTCACCTTAGAGCAGTTTTTAGAATACTTCATTACTTGAAAGGGACACCAGAGAAAGGCATTATGTTCAAAAGGGGACAGAGTATGATACTTGAAGCCTATACTGATGCAGATTATGCAAGGTTAGTGGTGGACAGAAGATCTACATCCAGCTATTGTACATTTCTAGGGGGTAATCTTGTAACTTGGAGAAGCAAAAAACAAAATGTGGTGGCCCGGTCAAGTGCAGAGGCAGAGTTCAGATCCATGGCGTTAGGTGTATGTGAGTTACTTTGGTTAAAAATCTTGTTAGATGATTTGAAGATTACTTTGGTGGAACCTATGAGACTATATTATGACAACAAATCAGCAATCAGTATTGCTCACAATCCAGTACAACATGATAGAACCAAGCATGTTGAGGTGGACTGACACTTTATTAAGGAAAAATTGGATAGTGGTCTAGTATGTACTCCATATATATCATCTTGTGAACAACTTGCAGATATTCTCACTAAAGGGTTGCCTACTGTTGTGCATCAAAAGTTGATTAGCAAGCTTGGAATGGATGGATGACTTCCATTCTCAATCTTGAGGGGGAGTGTTATGGATAAAGAACCTTATCATTTAGAAGATAAGGAGTGGCGGTTAAATGATGAGAAGATAAGGAAGCATGAAGTCTAAGAAGATAAATCAAGTTTAAGTTTTCATATTTTGTATAAATTTGTAAATTATAGATGATTATTGTTCATACTTATTAGGCTGTTATCCTCTCCTAGTTTTTAGGAGATTTATTAGCATTCTTCTTGTATATATAGGGTTTCATACTCATGGAATAAATAAGAGAGAATTTCTATTCAATCCAAACTCTCTCAACAAGGAGCGAGGAGCCTACAGTAGAGCTAGATGCTATCCTCGACGGAAAGGTGTAATATCAACAAGGGGCGCCCCTAATTCAAGTGCTAGTCAAATGGGAGCCAAATGCCTACGGATGACAATACATGGGAATATCTGTCAGATTTGCTCAAGCAATTCCCTAGGGTGGCAAGTTTACTTTGTATTTCTTGAGGACAAGAAATTCCTCAAGGGGAGGGTAATTGTCGTGTACCGCCTAAAATAACTAATTGTAACTTGGGAGATTAGGAGTGAAATAGAATAACTAACGCGCACATGCTTGTTGCAAGTGGCGCTGGCAGTTAGGATACAAGTTGCACTAGGCAGGAAAATTTCAATTGATTGAGGGAAGACCAGTATAAATAGAGATTGATCTCGTCCAAAAAGGATATGAATGAATTGAATCTCAAATTTCCCTCTCAATTTCTTCCCCCCCTCCTCTCTTTCTTCCTGCTTCTTTCTCTCCAATCAAGACTTCTACATAACTCTCCAAAATTCCTTGCAGAATTCTCGCGACTTGCTTGTCAAATTTGTTAGACCCTAGATGGCTAGATTGGAAATTAAGAAGTTGTGTGAGGGCAAATCTGTCATTTACTTGGTCAACGCAAGAAAACTCCTAGGAGCTTATTTGGAAAAATGGGAGGAGGGGGGGGGGGGGCAGCTTTTTGTCACATCCTTAGGGTTAAGCTAGGGTATGAAAAGGGACTTGGGAAGATTAAGAGAAGAATTTGGGGGAGAGATAAGATGAAAGGGAGAGAAACACAGCAAGATGAGGATAAGGGAGAGAAGATAATCGAGAGAGATAGAGGTAGAAATATTAGGGGAGAGACAACAATATTCAATTCATTCTCATTCATACCATCCAACGTAAGCTGAGCTATGGCTTCAATATATAAGCTCACAGTTGTAGCCTCTTTAATTACAAGGCAAGGCATTGTAACTACCTGTTATGGTCCACTTGTTTTTGAATAGCTTATATATTCTCTTTCTCGAGATAAGCTTGCAAGTACCAACCTCTGCACTACCAATGATAGTCATTCTTTTCCCCTTTTTTTCGAACGTAACTTCCATTTTATTAAAATAAAAACAAATGGGGCTTACTTCTCTCATCTAGTCCACACCCAAGCCCATGTCACAACCTCCCAACTTAAGGAGTCTTACGCTAGCCTCGAAAGCTTCCCCCCTACATCTGCCAACAAAACCCCATACATGCTGACTTGCAAATTACTTTCTGTCCATTAGCGATGGTAACCGACAATGGTCGAGTCCCCGTTCGTCTGCAATGAAGCCTCTTAGCTATGCCCTCATCGAGGAAGCTATATGTACTTCCACTGTCAATAGGTATTGACATGTCGTTCTCCTGAGCTTTCCCATCTACTTTTATGATCTTGCTTGTGGACACTCCCCTCAGAGCATGAAGGGAAATCTCCATTTTCTCATCCTCTTCTTCTTTGCCTTGATTATCTGCTTCTTCAATCTCTTCCTCTTCTTCTTTCGTTCCTTCTAATAGTAGTAATTGGTGTTTGCACTGATGGCTTGAGGTGTACTTGTCCCCACATCTAAAGAAAAACCTTGCTAACCTCTTCTGCTCCCTCAAATTGCCCCCGAATGACTAAGAAAGAGCCAGGAGAGCTAATCCCTTGCTGCTTTGTCCCCATGTTCTGCCTTCCTTATTCCACCCCCAATTACTTTGTTGTAGGGGCACCGCCTGCCATCCTTTGTTCACCCCATTTTGCTTATTTGTTAATGCCTCTATTGTTAAGTTTTGCAACTTGGCACACTCAGTGGCCTGCTGTATTGTTTTTGGTTGGAACATCTTCATGGTGGGACGAATCTCCTCGTTCAACCTGCTGATGAAGCTTGACACGAAATATCCCTCGGTGAGGGTGGGATTGGAGATCAGCATGAGGGCCTTCAACTCCTCAAACCTCTGATGATAAGCTTGTACAGACCCCTCTTGTCTAAGCTTATTAAATTCTTCCACAACGTCTAACATTCCTTTCTCCCCAAATCTCCCACATAGTCCTTCCACGAATTCTTCCTAGGAGCACTCCTCCTTCACTCCCATCCAACCTTGATACCATACATCTCCTACTTCGTTAAGGTAGGCTGCTGTGATTGTTACCTTCTGTTGTTCGGCCACATTGTAGAGGCCGAACACTTTCTCACATCGCCTCACCCACCACTTCGGATTCTGGCCATTAAATAGGGGAATCTCCATCCTAGGCATAAGCGAACTGATCTAGTTCGATCCGGTTGCAACGCTTGACCTCCTGACTCCCACATTTTCCTCCATCACCAGTTGCTCTGTTTCTAACTCAGCAGATCCCTCCGATATGAAATTACCTCCCTGGCCATTTATGATTGACTCAGAGCGCTCCCTCGGAGGGAACTCATGTGAGATTCGTACCTAAGTTTGGCGTGAAAGCATCAGGATAAATTGATGCATGTGATCCCCGAGAGTTTGGCTCTGTTCTCTCATCTGATCCTCTAATTGAGCAGCCTACGTTTTACTCTCCTCACACCATACATTCACCGGTCCTTCGATCCTCCTTTCCACCGAATTTTCAAACGTTTCCATCTTGCTCTGCATCTATAATACCGTCGCCGTCACTTGTTGGAGTTGCGCCTCCATCTGTTTCATCTTTGTCCTGTCTGCCATGGCCTAGCCCAATTGCCTAAGAACTTGCTATGATACTAGATTGTCAGAACTCGATTCTGACAGAGGATTCTCTTGCAATTCAAGATGAATTGCACGGGAATTGATGAAGGGGGAGGGAATACAGAAAGAGAGGGAGAGTCGGAAAAGAGAATATGAGAGAGGGAAATGAGACCCAATTGTATTCAAGCATGCCCGCTGTAGCAGCGGTTGCTGGCTTATATACTCCTCCTTAAGGAGTGGCGCCAAGATTTGAATTACATTCTTCTAACTACTGATCTTCTACATTCTTCTACCCCCATAACCACCATCCTCATTTATTACAATATTATCCCTCTTCTAATAGGCACAGCTACTCTTGTCACATGACATTGCCTTAACAATAAGACAAAAAGGAAAAAATATCCTAACAACCTCTAGTTAGACAAATAGCCCTAATAGAAATAGAAATTAAAAAACAGAAAACCAAAATTACAAATACTATCCTTGGAATGTGACACTTTTCTCAAATGCTATTGAATTAGCTTATAAGGTTGATAGCATTTAAGCTTTTAAATGTTATCAAATGCATAAAAAATAAGCTACATAGCTTATAAGCAGTTAAACTAGTAAGCCAAACACCCCATAATGGGATTAGGCTTGGGAATGATGTTGTTGTTTGGTTGATGGAAATTTTCGTACCTATCTTATTTATGTCCACACCCTCTTAGGTTACTCGTTAATGTGTAACACCATGAGGAATTTTTTAACCTACAAGAAAGCAAGAAGAATATTACGAGAAATTAACCTGGATTGCATTTTTTGAGGTAGCTTATCTATTTTGTACTTTTGCATATTTTCATTTTCATAGTTGATACCTTTATTCTTGTGTTTGCTAGCTCATGTGTTTATTCTATCTTTTAGTTGCTATCTTGTTATCTTTTTTATTTTTGTTTTCAAATTTACATGATGAGAAAATAGAGGGAACTGGCTGTTGCTAAACTCAACTTAACAAGGTGGGGCATGAGAAAAACATGGTGAGAAAGTTGAATTAGTGCCAGACATACGATGCTGATAAGAAACATGGCTTTAGCTTTTCATGGTGTTAGTGAAGAGATATTTTTGGTGAATGAATCAAATGGAAGTTCATAACAAGAGAGGTAGAAGCAGTGTTTAAAAAGAGCACAGCACAAAGTGCAGCCTGCTTAGGGCTTTTTGTTTGTGAAGCTCAGCAACTTTAACTGAGTGCGATTAAAACACGCTCAAGTTTACCTGAACTTTTGAGTGCAAAAAAGTGTGCTTTAGAAATATGCTTGTTCTTTTCTTTTTTATATTTTAAATCAGACAATATGAATAGTTGGATTTGTTTAAGTTTTCGCAATGATATTGCTGCCTGAATGGAAACATTACACAAAAAAAGCTGTTTAAGATCTGATAAAATCATTCATTCATTTAAACAAAAAACAGAAAAGAAGACCCAATTGTATTTACTGAGCTAAAAATATTGATGGACATGTGTAATTAGGTGTAAATTTGGATTGCTAATATATTCTTGATTGATGTAAATTAGGGATTGATGATTGATTCCTGATTGTTGTAAAAACGGATTATTGATTGATTGTTTGCAGATTGTTGCTAAGTTAAGGGTTAATTGATTGGGGATAGTTGTAAAGTACGGATGATTTTTTTGTCTTATGCTTTTTTTATGAGAACTTTTAAACTTGTCTAAAATATACAAGAAAAATAGTATCTCATCGTTTGTTAAATTTGATGCCCTTATTCTTATTCAGTTTTTTTAATGATTGATTTTTTAATCATTTATATTCTTTTATGCTTGTAAAAGTTTATACTCTTTATTTCATTTATGTGCACTTCACTTTGTTTAAACATGTGCTTTGTGCTTAAGCTCGGTAGGTCTTCTGCATTTAAGTCTGCTTAGCACTTTTGAAAACACTGGGTAGAATAAGATTGAAGAAAATTTGATGGAAAACTTTTTGACATGGTGCAAAATATATCCCCTTACGAAGTGATATGACCATGGATAGAGAAGATTGAAGAGTTGGAATCCGTGTAGTGATCCCTCCTAGTTTGTTAAGGCTTTTGATGTTGTTCTTGTTGTTAGTGGAGAGGTCCCTTTCACTAGAGCATAGTCAAGGTAGTTGCTTCCGACCCAAAATCTTTGCTTTAGCATCCCCTATAATGATTGTGTAGTGAAACTTAAGCTTGAAATATTGGAAATATCAAGTCAATAGGATAATCTAATTGGGGACTCATGTTAAATTAGGAGTTGCTTACCATGTAAAAGAATTTTAGTACAAAAGTGACTTCGTAAGAAAGTTTATTTTTCTTGTTTCTTTTTGGTTTGGGGGAAGGGAGAAGGGTGTGTGGGCTTGGACTTGCTCAATAGGCTAGCTCTACCATTGAGTGATGGTTAATTAGGATGTGGAATAATGAAGGGTGTTTTTAACTCTAAACAAGATTGAGAAAATATAATTCTCTATTTCTTAGAATTATACAATGATTTCCCTTTTCTCTTTATAGAGGAAGAGAATAATACAAAAGGAAAATAACAAAAAAAGAAATAAGAATATATAAAGAATATTCTATATTCAAAAAATACTTCTATTTCTACATTCCTCCTCAAGCTGGCTTGAAGATATCTTCCATGGCAAGCTTGTTCACAAGTTTCTCAAACTGAGTTCTATGTACTTCTTTTGTAAGAATGTCAGCCACTTGGTCAACTGTTGGAATGTAGGGCATACAAATTACTCTATTATCAATTTTTTCCTTAATAAAGTGTTTATCCACCTCTACATGCTTTGTCCTGTCATGGAGAATTGAATTATGAGCAATAGAGATTGCAGCTTTATTATCATAATAAACTTTAGCTGGAAGGGAAGTGGAGACCCTCAAGTCTGATAAAAGCCTCTTTATCCACATGACCTCACAAATACCATGGGCAACTGCATGAAATTCAGGTTTAACACTGCTTCTAGCCACCACATTTTGTTTCTTACTCCTCCAAGTAACAAGATTGCCTCCCACAAAAGTGTAGTACCCTGATGTAGATCTTCAGTCAGTTATACTGCCTGCCCCCAGTCCGCATCTGTATAAGCCTCTACATGAAGATGTCCACGTTTTCTAAAAAGTAGACATTTCATAGGGGTTCCCTTTAGGTACCGCATAATTCTGTAGGTAGCTTCAAAATGTTGTGAACCAGGTGAGTGCATAAATTGACTTACAACACTTACAACAAAGGCTATGTCTGGTCCAGTATGGGATAAATAGATAAGTCTATCCACAAGTCTTTGATATTTCTTTTTTTCTACCACATTCTTGGCCTCGGCAGGTTGAAGTTTTAAGTTGGGTTTAATGGGAGTCTCAGCAACCTTACACCCAAGCATTCCTGTTTCACTGAGTAAATCCAGAATATACTTACGTTGGTTGACAAAGATCCCCTCCTTAGATCTTGCAAATTCCATTCCAAGAAAGTACTTTAAAGAATTCAAGTCCTTGATCTTGAACTCATGAGCTAATCTCCTCTTAAGCTCTTCTATCTCTCCCTTGTCATCATCAGTCATTATTATATCATCCACATAGACAATTAAGATTACTTTCTTACTGTCGTTGGCGTGCTTGAAGAATAGTGCGTGGTCTGCTTGGCTCTGAATGTAACCATAGCTTTTCACCGCCTTTTCAAATCTTTCAAACCACGCTTTCGGAGACTGTTTTAGACCATACAATGATTTTTTCAAACGGCATACCTTGTTTGTACCGAGGCTCTTTTCAAACCCTGGTGGAAGATCCATAAATACTTTTTCTTCTAAATCACCATTTAGGAAGGCATTATTTACATCAAATTGGTGGAGTGGCCAATCAAGATTCATTGTAAGGGAGAGGAGAACTCGAATGGAGTTTATTTTAGCTACTGGAGCAAATGTTTCTTGATAGTCGATGCCATATGTTTGGGTGAAACCTTTAGCAATCAGCTTTGCTTTGTATCTTTCAATGCTCTCATCTGTCTTACATTTTATAGTAAATACCCACTTACAATCTACTGTTGCTTTGCCTTCTGGTTTGTTCACAATCTCCTAAGTTCCATTCTTTCTAAGAGCACTCATTTCCTCCTAGATTGTTAACTTCCAATCTGGGTCACCTAGGGCATCCTGAATTGTTCTTGGGACATGTAGGTTAGAAATATTTGAAAGAAAGGCCTTATGATGATTGGACAATTTTCGGTATGACAGGTATTTAGCAATTGGGTGTTTGGTACAAGATCTCACTCATTTCCTAGTAGCAGTAGGGATATCAAGATTAGACAAATCAAATGAAGAATAATCTGGAGGAGTGAGTTTAGAGTTATCATGAGAAGAAGAAGAACTATCAGAAAGCCCATCACTCGAAGACATCGATTGTTCAATTGTTAGAGGAATATTTGGATTGATAGTATTCTTCAGGGTTTGTCTTCTAGTATAAAATTGAAGCTCCGGTTTTGGAATATTTTGATCCGTTTGTGGTAATTCTCCCCCTAGTTCCAATCCCATCACGCTAGGCACTTGTGAACCAGACACACCTTGTTCCACAATATTTGGAACATTTATATCCTTGAGTTGTTTATCAGAGTGGAGGGGAGCACCAATCATGGTAAGACGAGGATCATAGAGTTTTAAGTAATTATCTTCCTCAATATTATAATTTAAAAAATTATCTTTTTTCTCAATATGCTCCCCCTGAAGATGATTTTTGGGAAAGTAGGGTTGAGTTTCGAGGAAAGACACATCCATACTAATATAAGTTTTTTTGGTAACAGGATTAAAACATTTGTACCCTTTTTTATTTGGTGCATAGCCTAGAAAGACACATTTTTCAGCGGTGGGATCCAATTTGGAATGAAAAATATGAGGAGAACATAAACAAAGCAAATGCATCCAAAAACTTTTAAGGGTAACCCAGAATATATAGGATAGAGAGGGAAGAGTTGTTTTAAAAAGTGTAAGGGGGTTTGAAACTGTAGAACACGAGTGGGCATATGATTGATGAGATAGGAAGCGGTTAAAATTGCATCACCCTAGAGGTATTTAGGGACATTCATAGAAAACATGATGGTCTTGGCAACCTCGAGTAGATGTCGATTTTTCCGTTAAGCAATACCATTTTGTTGGGGAGTTTCACGACAAGTGGATTGATGTAAAATTTCTTTTTTTTAAAAAAAAACCTCTCAAAGATTCATTAAAATATTCAGTGCCATTATCAGATCGAAGAATACAGATTTTTGTGTTAAATTGAGCTTCAATCAAATGGAAAAAATCCTTGAAAGTTCTAGGCACATCTGATTTCTTTGCAAGTAAGTAAACCCAACAAACTCGAGTATGATCATCAATAAAAGTAACAAATCACTTTTTGCCAAACAAAGTGGAGACCTTAGAAGGGCCCCAAACATCACTATGTATTAAATATAATTGTTTTGAAGGACAATAGGGTTTTGAAAGAAATTTAACACCATGATCTTTGGATAAATGACAACTCTCGCATTGAAACATAGAAAGTTCCACTCCTTTAAACAATGTAGGAAATAAATATTTCAAGTAAGGAAAACTGAGATGGCCTAGCCTAAGATGCCATTGCATTATTTGATTAGAAACAGAGGTAAACTAATATCACTTAGCCCGTGAGTTTTTTTATTACGCAAGACATCCCCATCCAAATAGTAGAACCCGTTTATTTCTCTAGCACTGCCAATCGTCTTCCCCGAGTTCTGGGCCTGAAAAATGCAATAAGAATAAAAAAAAAAATAACATAACAATTAGAATATTTGGAGAGTTTACTAACAGAAAGAAAATTGCAGGCAAGTTTAGGAATATGGAGTACTGATTGAAGATCAATATTGTCAAAAAGTTTAATTAGACCTTTACTTGCAATAGGTGAAAGACTACCATCGGCTATTCTTATATTTTCACTACCAGAACAGGGAATATACGAGTTGAATGGATGCGATAAACCAGTCATATGATTAGATGCTCCTGAATCAATGATCCATAGAACATATTGAAAAGAGCTAGATAGGGCAAAAGAGTTTCTACATGAATAGGCCAAAGAACAATTGGGTGTACCAGGGGACAGATTAGGCTTTAACAGTTGCAAAAATTGATCAAGTTGCTCTTTGTTGAATGGTCCTGCATCAGCTTCATGAGCAGTAGGTTGGGATCACTTCGATCTAGACTTCCAATTGGCTGGCTTGCCATGAAGCACCCAATAGGTCTCTCGAGTATGACGTGGTTTATTGCAATGATCACACCAAACGCGAGGTTTTTCTTCCGCCTTTCGTTGATTCGCAATATGTCGTCCACTAGCATTAGCATCAGCAGTCACAAACGCCATATTTTCAGATAGCCCACTTTCTCCACTCTTTTTCTTGCCCAACATAACCAGTCTTCGGCTTTCTTCACGCCGAACTTCAGAGAAGGCTTCACTAAGAGACGGGAGTGGATTTCTATCGACGATCCTCCCTCGGACTTCATCATACTCAACATTGAGTCCAGCGAGAAACTTAAATACCCGGTTAGCATCTACCATTTTCTGATAATATTTGCAATCTTCTGTGTTTTTCCACTCATATGTATTGAAGAGATCCAAGTCCTGCCAAATGTGCTTTAAAGAATTAAAATATAGGGTGACAGTATCACTATCTTGTCGAATCTCACCAAGTTTCAAGTTGAGCTCGTAGATTTGGGATTGATTTCCCAAATCGGAATACATGGCAGTGACTTCATCCCATAGTTCTTTTGCTGTAGAGAAGCACATGTAGTTCGAACTTATTTCTTTCTCCATGGAGTTAACAAATCACGTCATCACCATTGAATTCTCGGCATCCCAAATGTCATATAGCGGGTCTTTACTGTCTGGGGCTAATGTGGCGCCAGTCAAATAGCCAATCTTTCCCCGACCTCGAATGTACATACGAACAGATTGCGACCAACGTAGGAAATTGGTACCATTGAGACGAATGGTCGTAATCTGTACCAGATGTGAGTCAGAGGAGTTTCGGGGAACTCGAAACTGGTCTTGAGAAGACTGGGATTGTTGGGTCGGAGTGAACTGAAGATGCAGAGTCAGTCATGATGGTTGAAGAAACGGATCAGGGCAGCAGAAGCAAGGACCCACTAGCAGTTGGATCTGGATCTCTACAAATCTGGACACCCTAGTAGAGACCCATGGATCTGGATACTTGGATCTGGGTATCTAGTTGCCCAATCTGAACAATAGAGGTCCAGTACGAATAGCAGCACAAACAGCACGAACGAAGCAGCAAGAACAAAGGATAGGGGTGGCTCTGGTGTGTGATGCAGAGCCGACCTTCGCGATAGCAACAAGTGCGAACGTCCGATGCGTGATGGAGAAGCAGCACGAATGACCGATAGGAGCGGCTCTAGAGTGCGATGCAACACCGACCTTCGCAACCAAGGACAGCGACAGGTGCAACTGATGAAAGCCGACCTTCGCGAGAGGCTAGGAGATCGCGACCGTTCCAAAGGTGGGAACCCACTGGAGAACGACGACGACTAAAGATGCGGCAGCGGTCGGGATGGCCAAATCTCAGAGGCGGCGGCAGTCGGAGGATGGCCAGTGAAGGACGGTGACACTTCTAGGGTATAGTAGAGGAATAGAGGAAATTAGGGTTTCACAGTTGAACGGCTGTGATTTAATCCTAATTGCTGCTCGGATACCATCTAAACAAAATTGAGAAAATATAATTCTCTATTTCTTAGAATTATATAATGATTTTCCTTTTCTCTTTATAGAGAAAGAGAATAATACAAAAGAAAAATAACAAAAAAAGAAATAAGAATATACATAGAATCTAAGATATACAAAGAATATTCTATATTCAAAAAATACTTCTATTTCTACATTAACTTTTAGATTTTAGGTCCAAAGTACATTACTGGATATGCATGTGCACCCAACATACAGTGATGATGGAGATAAGACATTGTTATGGATTTATCTTGGATTAATCATGTCATAAGGATGGGAAATTGGAATGAGTTATGGCACACTAACTTATTCATTTTAGCATCCCATTGTCACTTTGAACTTTTGTAACATAGAGATAGGTTAAATTTTTATTTACATGTTGGAATGCTAGTTTAAGTTTTTGCTATTTCTATTTGTATGAGAGCAACCCGTGTTTGCAATAGTAAAGTTGTCCCTTTGTGATTAGAATGTTATCAGCTTGAGTTGTAGAAACAAACTTTTTGCAAAACAAGGCTGTGTATGTAGCTGATCATTGCAAAGTGGGGAGTCTCATGCACTAGGGTGCCCTTTTTTGTATTTCGTTGTATAGGAGTTACTTATGGTGTTTAGATTATATATTGTTAGGATGTTGCTTACAATCATGCTGTATTAATGTTTTACTGATTATATTTTGTCACATAACTAGCCCTTTAAAGATGAAACTTATTTTGCAGCAGAAATTGGTGTTTTATAGGTAGGCATAGTTGTATAATATTTGTGGGATAGCGATGAAGTGATGATTTCAGCCTTTGCAAGTTGATTACATAGAATTAACAAAATATTGCCAATACTTGTCCTTACAATGCTAGTAACAACTTTAAAAGTCTTCGGGTGTTTTTGTTCTAATATAATGATGTATGAGTTGTACTTTTTGTGAAATACATATTGTTAAACTAATTACTTTCTCCTGGTTGACGTTACTTTTCTTTACTGGACTTGAACATTCTCAAGTTTGGAGAGATTTCCATGGGGGTTAGGGATGATAGCATTCTAATAATTTGGCTTGTATCATGACCTGAAAATAAGGGGAGCTGCCCCTGGCACGGATCCCTAGTAGGTGAAGGGCCTCCTAAGGACCTGCAAGGCTGCAAGTCTCTGAATAATTCAATTTTTAAGCATAAATATCAAGAGCAAGAATCACCATTAATATACCTCTTATATATATATATATATGTCAACATACATCAGATGGTCCATAACAAACAACTCTGTCAATACATTTGGATTGCCAAATACAATTGAAATCAATACTTTGTCTGTAACTTGGGGTGCAACTATCTTGTCAATTTATTTGACTATATCATCTATACAAAAATAGACTATCCTATACTGCACCCAGGAACAAACATTTACTACAAAATCAAATAATTGAATGGTCAACACTGTTCATGTAGCCTACCAATAGTCAGCTGCCCCTGCAAGCATCTCTCCTAAAAAAATCTCTTTAAAATTTGTAAAATATAGACAGAATGAGTCAATAGGACACAATGAGCAAAAATATACATGCAAAAGTAAAATTTTGCTATACAATGACTTTCTTTTCAAAAGATTTCTGTTAAATATTAAATCTTCTTGATTCTTTTATCAAGAGCATTTTGTCCTGCTAATATTCTTGGTGTTTTCCTACTTCTGCTGTGCTCAACTGTGCATGTAGTTTTCTACTTCTATCAGTATACTTTTCTCATGTACAAATACTTGTCCTTTAAGTTGTCTTCACAGAGAGAAAAGTTATGCTCAGACCTTTGTGCTGATGCTTTTTTTTTTTAATGCATCTAACCTGCATTTCTGTTTTGCCTGGTTGGTCCCTAGGCAAGGAAAAGAAATTGTAGTCACAAATAATATTTTTGTTTTTGTTTGGAACTGAGGAACAATAATGAGTGGGGGTATCTGGCATGCTTTAGCCAGTGCAGGTGAGTCTTTCCCTTTTATTGGAAACTGTGACGTATGAAAAGATATTATCAAAACTAATTCTATGTTCTATGCCTGAATCTTCAATCACAACAGTGATTGTCCTAATTGTGATTTAAAGAGCGTGAGAACGGAAGCAATTAATTAATCTTCTTTGAGGGTGCATTTGGTCCTTTTCTGATTTATGCTTATGATATTTTAAGAAGCAACAAAATTGCTTCTCTTGGTGGTGAAGCCTAATGTATTTTAGTTGTGAGACTCATGAGCCTGCAGTTAAATGCTAGGCTTTTAACTATCTTCTTGAGAGTGATTGCTTGACCTTTTATCTTCTATACTCGTAATAATGTCTATTTATGTCTTCGAAAGTTAAATAGCATAATGTTCTGGATTGCTACATGGTTACCTGGCATGAAGGTGCCAGATTCCCAGTTTTAGTGCATTTATCCTAGCGGTTGGACTTGATAGGCAACCCCTCCACCTAGAGTATGTTTGTTGCGTAGACAGTAAAGAAAAAAAATAAAGAAAGTAATTTAGTTTAAATCTTAATTCTTTTCCTGGTGCGCCATTTTGATTCCTTAGTGGCAGGCTGCCTTCCTTTTTTTAATTAGCATCATATAAAGAGAGAAGAAAAAAGTCTGAAGGGGAGGAACCATGTAAAAAACAAAGGGTCTTTGGGGACGGATAGATTTTCTAAATCTACTTTCTCTTTATCCAACTTTGATTATTGGCATTTAGTATTTCAAATGTGCTACCTGTGGTCTAACATAACTACACTGACTAAATGAAGCCAATTTGCTTGCTTAGTTATAGTAACACCACTTTTTGGGGTTGTAACTTTCAAGTAACTAGTATCACATCATTGTTTATCTCATTGGCATTCGTGACAGTACCTCTTGTTCCATGTTGACGCAGGTTGCATGGCAGCCTTGGAAGCTGACCATTACTTGCAGGAAATTGGAAGTCAAGTGGGGAAGAGTGATCTGTAAGCCACCAATGTGCAAGAAATGGGCTGGCTCCATTAATGTCAAATTTATATTGTAAAAACAATCTTACTCAAAGGTGCTACGGTTGGTATTTAATCATTCATCCAGTCCTAATTGAGTTGCTGGAATAGAGCTCCAAATATCCTCATTTGCATAATCGCCTTTCTCCAGACTCTATTCTTTACTGCAGAATTAGAAGTACCCATTGATGATCTTATCAATGACCAGATTGGTTTGCTTCAAAATTACGAGCATTCTCATATTTGTTTGATTGAAACCACTCTATTTATTTTGGCCAATCAAATGAAGAAAATATACAGAGCTTGTTTCATTGTTAATAAATAGAGTTGTGCAAACCAGTGAGGGAGAGAGCAGCGAATTCTGTGAACCTTATTTCATTCAAATGATACAGCTGCAGCAGCTCTGTGAATATCCTTACCTGCCAACTTTAGAGGGGTTTAATAGTAATAGGCTTCAGCTAGCAGCAGCCCTGTCGATAGAAACAAAACAGAACAGACACAATAGCTGACAAGAGCTCCTCAATTATATTTTACTTTTTTATTTCAAATTAAAATACTTAATATGATAAAGCTTATTATAGTGTAAGTTATATAGTCGGCACTCCTAAGTTTCTTTAAGTTACTTGTGCTTTTTTAAGTCCTGAAAATTACATTGATCTATTTTTTTGTTAAACATGTGTTAGAAAATTTGTTTAAGTATACAAAATTCCAGAGGGATTTTATGTCAAAGTAAATTTAATGATTGAAGGTAATTTGATATAATTTGTGAACGGTTAGTGCACTTTCTAAGATGTGGGGGGAGTTTTCATGCCAAATTATAAATGGTTATTATTGTAGTTTGTAACCCTGAAAGCAACCAGCCGTCTTAGCTCAGCTGGTAGAGCGCGTGGCTTTTAACCACGTGGTCGTGGGTTCGATTCCCACAGACGGCGTAAATATGTTATTTTTTGCATATTCATTACCCTATTAATGTATTAAATAAATATTAAAATATATTTTCAGATAGAATAAATAAATTTAATTCCTAAATAAGATGTCTTATTTTCAGTTTTCAAATAAGATATTTTAAAATGTAAGATAAAATAAAGACTACATTTAGCTTAATTATTTTCTCGAAAACAATTGTAAGTATTATTATTATCCTTTTTTATTAAAATGGCATTTTCCTGTGCCACAAAAGAAGTTTATCATCACCACTTTTATAGTAAATCTAAATCTTTGCCCCCACCTCCACTATTGAATGAGACATGATAATATATATATATATATATATTTATATAATAACAAAACAACAACAACAACGTATTTAGTAGATAACATTCCTAAGTTGTGAATGAAAATTGACTTATGACAATCCATCTCAAGGCCACAAAAAAAAAAAAAATTGCTTATAAATTAATTAGTTGCCTTGCTTTTTTTTTTTTTTTTTTTTTCCTTTTCACTAGAAACTTGTGTCTATTATTTTTTAAGGTAATATATACGCTAGTTTCTTAACGATTAAAAAATATAACATTTAGATTCTGAAGTGTAAAATATCAAAATTTGATATATCAACTATAAAAATTATTATTTTAAATTCTTGCCATGATTGAGAATAAATGAAATCATGTTATTTATGCTAGTAGAATGTCACGTTGCATAAAAAAGGTCACGTCAATGAAATATATCATATTAGTTTTACTACATAAATATGATATTTAGTTCTTGGTATTAAAAAAAACCAAATTTGATAAAAAAAATATTTAAATTTCATAAAAGACATATATTTTATAAAAAACCTAAAAATATTTTAAAAAGTATGGACTTAAATTTCAAAGACCTAAAAATTTTATTAAAAAACCTAAAAATAGAACATATAAAATGAAATTTAAGTCTTTTTATGAAGTGTTTAGGTCTTTTTATGAAATTATACATTTTTTGAGTATTTTTAGGTTTTTTTTTTAATATTTAGGTCTTTTTATTATTTTTTTGGTATTTTTATGAAATTTTTAAGTCTTCTTATGAAATTTATGTCCTTTTTTTTAAAAAAATTTAAGTCATTTTTATAAAAATTTTAAATCTTTTATGAAATTTAGGTCTTTTTATAAAATCTAGGTATTTTCTAAAATATTTTTAAATCTTTTCTATGAATTTTTTTATATATTTTTTAATAAAATTTAGGTCTTTTTTATATTAAATTTAGTCTCTTTTCATATTAGGAATGAAATATTAATTTTTTTAATTGTTGAGAAATTAAATATCATATTTATATATTAAAACTAATTTTGTGTCTCGCTAAAGTAATTTTTTTATGTAACGTGACATTTTATGTGATATAGATAACGATTTCGTTTATTCTTAATCACAATAATGATTTAAAATAATAATTTTTAATAATTAAGATATGAATCTTGACATTTACACATTAATTATCGAATGTCATATTTTTTAATTATTAAAGAATTATTATATGGATTAGACTATTTATGAAGTACGTATTAGATGACCTCTACATACATGTTATAGTCTATAAATTATGTATAGCAAGCCACTCAAAGATTGACAGACTCAAACTCAAATAAATTTAATCCTTAATAATTAGTGTGAGAAGCAGGCCGACCTAACTAACCTAACCTAACCCAACCTAACCACACCACTAATTAGGGTTGGCAATGATTCAATTTGGTTTTAATTTTTGTCAAAATCATAATCAAATCAAAATTAAACTATTAAAACCAAACCATTACTCATTAGTTTTAAAAATTAAAATTCATAACCAAACCATTCGATTTCAATTTTAACCATGATTTTTTTTAATTTGATCCATAATCTATCGTCATATTTTATTTTTTTAAAATATTTAATTAGTTATTTTTATTAATAATTATTTGATTGATAACAATAAAATAATTTAAGATTAGATTTTATTTTTTAATTACTTTATAAATGTTAGATATTTTATATATTTGTAATGCATTAGTTAAAGTATTTATAAAAAAATACATTAGTCAATATATATATATATTATGTATATGTATATTTGGTTCGATTACCCATATATTTAGTTCAATTTCCCTTTAAGTTTTGGTTTGAATTTAGTGAAAACTATAACCAAATCATATCTATTAAAACAGTGTTCGATTTTTCTTTAAATCAAACTATTACTCAATTAAATAATTTTTTTTTACATAATTTCGGTTGCAATCGCCATCCCTATCACTAATGAAAGCTTAAGAACATTAAATTAGTATTTTTGATTAATCTCAATGATTTTAAAAGAGTCATTGGCTGTCTTAAGTCTGAGGGGGACCACTATGTATTAGTGTAGAATAAAAGTTTATACTAATTTTCTCTGTGATCCAGATTTAAAATTTAATTTTTTGAGAAGTTAAAATATTAAAGTGACTAAGTATCTAAAGCAATCATAATGATAAAATATATATTATCAAAATTGAATCCAAACTCTTCTTCTAAAAATTGAATCAAAATTGTCTTTTTGATTTTGATTCAAAGATCATAATAGAATCAAAATCGAAAACTTACAACTTGATTTCAGTTCCTAAAAGTAAAAATAAAGAATTGGAATCGAAATTAGTTCAAATTGTTAAAAAATAAATTAAATAAATATATAAAATATATAATATAATGCATAATAACTGATACTTTAAAAAATAATTTTGATTAAAATAAGAGAGTTACAAATTCAAATGGTAAGTGAATTATATGAGTTTTGATTTCTTTAAATTCCAAAAGAATATGTAGACAACCTGATTTATATAAATTAAGTTTAATTTTTTTTATTAAATTGATTCGAATCGAAATCAAAACCGTTGGGAACCAAAATTGAACTATCAAGAAATTAAAACTAGAATCGATAGTTCAGTTGCAATTCTATCAAAAAGTGAAATCGAAACCGTCAATTTGAAACCATGGCCAGACCATGCAAATGTAGAGGCTGTTTGGCTTACTGTTTTTTATTTGAGCTTTTAAATTAGTTTGTTTTTAACATAAAAGTTATGTAGCGTTTAAATTGATAACGTGTTTTGGATAAATGTATTTTTAACTTATCAGTTAATAGTTATGTGTTTGGCTTGTAAAATATGATAAACTATCAAAACTTGACAAAAACCTAAAATAAACATGATATTGAATAATATAAATAAAATTTATAAAAAATATTATTTTTTATCAAAAAAATTATAAATTAATTTCTAATTGATAAAATACTTACAATTACAAGTTAATAAATTATACATACTTATTAAAAAATATATTAATATAATATATATACATCTTTTATTTTTTTAAAAAAATATTATCATTAATATATATACCATATATATGTATATATAATATATATATACACTTACAAGTCGATTTGGAACGCCATTGGTGATGAAGGAGGAGACGGACGATGGAGGCACGGGCGGTAGATGATCGCGACGGACATGGAAAAGGCGGCTGATGGCAACGACGTTGGGCAACTTTTGGCAATAAATCTGGAACCAGATACAGCGATGGCGTGACCCACCAACACGAGGTAAAATAGTATTTTACTTAGTTAACGTAGTAGTTTTTTTTACAAAAGTTCGCACGTGTCAATTTTTTAAGAAAATTATTATAATAACTTTTAAAGTATGTAATTTTTAAATTATTTATTATTACCAAATATTTAACTATAAAATGCTACGTAGTCAAACCGTTCAGCCAAACAGCCTCTCGTGGTAGAGAGATAAAATGAGTTATTTTGACCCGATATTAAAATGGGCCCAAGACCATGGGTGTGATCCTATGGAAAAGCGTTGGAAGTTGAACAGAAAGCGGCGGCACAGCTTGCCAAAGAAATTAATGCCGAAATTGGTAAGTGGCACACTGATGGAGACGGACACGGACACGGAGGACACGGACACGGACACGTTCCGTTCCAATTCCATTCACCCACCAAAACCCACATTTAAAAACTCTCTTTTATTTGGTGAAGACTGAAAGTGAGAGACCATGCCATTGCCTTTCAATGCCACACCCACTCTCTTTCTGGAGGCTCCCTCTCTATGCCAACTACCCTTTTCCCGTGCTCTTGATGTAACCATCCCTTTTTTTTTTTATTAGTACGAGTATTATTTTTATTGTGTTTTTTTTATTTTTCTTTTATGTAAACTCAAATTGCATTCAATAGTGTCTATAAATTACATATATAGACTAAACACAAAAAGATTGCCTAATTTGAAACCTAAAACAAAAACATTGCCACCCATGAATGGATGGATGGAGTGCTAGCAGGGAGAGGCAACGAGCAATAGCCAAGTAATTTGAAAGGACCTAGTAAAGGAAAATTCTATTTGTAACATGAGAATTTGTTCTTCGCGATCACTATAACTAAAATATCAAAATTTTATTATTTGTAGTCACATTTATTATTTTTTGTAATCATTTACATGCCAAATATACCCTCCATACACTCATCCCTAAAAAAAGACACTCACGCACATCAAATTCTATTCTTCTTCTTCTTCCTCAGACCACTCGTGACAACACCACCGACCTCTCTCCGTCGCCCACTTTGTTTGCCTCGTCCAGCTTCTTCGTTGAAGTCCCCAAAATTGCATAATCAGGTAATAATTTCGCCATCTAAATTGATTTCATGGCAAATGGCGGTGTCGTTCGGAGGCGTGATCGTCTCGTCAGAGTTCGCTGAACTTCCAGAAAGTCGGACGCCTGGTTATCGCCCAAACTTAGGGCGTTCGGGAGGGTGGGGGTTCCCCGAACCTCGTTGTTCGGGGATAAGTTACCCCAGCGTTTTGAAATTTAGTGGTAGATTGATTAATTACATTGGTCAAAATCAAACTCACAGTTGATTATTCATTAATTTTGATTACTTTAATTGAATTATTTTTTTAAATTTTTTTTATCCATTTTGATTTGTGATATATGAATCAAGTTAATTAAGTATGATTATGGAATTACTTTATAATCAAATAAGTCTAATGTTGACCCCTAATTGGAATCAAATTTATATTAGAAGAAATATTTTATTCATAGACAAATTTTAAACAAACAACTCTTATTTAAAATGAACAATAAATAAATAATCTGATTATTATGAGTTATTATTAATTTGAAGTAAAATTATTTAATGACTATCTAGATCATTTTATCTCATCCCTATTACTTGACCCACCAACTAACAATTTGTGGGCGTAATCTTTATTTATAGACTAAGATCATTAATACAGTCAAAAGAAAAAAGATTTAAGATTATTTTTTAAAGAAGAGAAGTTCGATGATAATAATAATTTATTTTTTTATTGAAATACTTGGCGCAAGCAAGGATCTTTAGAATTAAGTAGGATAATTATTATATATAAAAACAAAAGAGGGGACACAAATATAATACAATATAAAAAAATATTGTATAATTAAAAGAGAATATGGTATATTTTACATAAGATAAATAGATCTATACTTTGCAGGTACCATATAAAATGTTGGCTAATAAATTTAGAATGATGATATTTGGTTTTAGAATCAATTACATTTAATTAAAAAATATGAAACATTAATTAAAAAATTAATTAGGGGTCTCGAACAGCGAGGTTCGGGGAATCCCAACTCCCCCGAACCCCCCGGACAACGAGTTTCAGGGGAGTTGGGGTTCCCCGAATCTCGCTCTTCGGGGGCTAAGTTAGCCCCCGAAAGGCGAGATTTGGGGAACCCCTCACCCCCCGAATAGCGAGATTCGAGGGGTAAAGGGTTCCCCGAATCTTGCGGGGTGAGGGGTTTCTCGAACCCCGTGATTCAGGGAACCCCTCACCCCCTGAACAATGAGATTCGGGGGGTAAGGGGTTTCTCGAATCTCGCCCTTCGGGGGGTAATGGGTTGCCCGAATCGTAGAGTTCGGGGAGCCCCTCACTTTAGTCATCCATCAGGAGTTTGTCTTTAGTCACCTCTTTGTAGTCTCTCACTTTCTCGCCAAAATCGTTTAAGTCAATAAGTAAATTTGAAGATTTAATTTGATAATGATAGAGGCGTTCAAGCACCAATGTTTGGAGGCATCGAAAGCCACATTAATTCAAGAAAAAGTAAAATTAAAAAAATATAAATTGATGATGTTGTGTTTTAATTAGTTAATTAGCATATATTTTACATTTAGAAAAGGAAAAAGAAAGAATGTGGTGATGGTGATTGTTTATAACTATAATATATATATATATATATAATTAGTTAGTTAATCATTATTTAGTGAATTGTATTCAGATTAGTTAATCATTATTTAGTGAATCTAAATGAATTGAATTCAAATATATATATATATATATATATATATGAAGCTAGTAGTTATGATGAATGTAAATATGCTGAATGGTGACAAGAGCAGGAATGGCAAAATCATCTCTTCACAAACAACTGCAACGTGGCATATATGTAGAGAAAGTGGCCATGTATATGCACTGGAAGTGAGGGAGATAATTAATTTGAACCCCAGATTTCCCGAACCTTGAGGTTCGAGAAAGCCAAATGTGCTTGAACCCTGGAGTTTGGGCAAATTTGAACCCCTGAATCTTGGGATTCGGGGGTTTTGGAAAACCCTGAACTTGGGGATTAGAGGTATTTTCGAAAGTTTGAATTTCTTAGGAGGTTCAAGGAGTCTTCGAATTCAACGATTCGGGACATATCGACTCTCCCGAATCTAAGGCTTCAGGGCACAATGAGTCCCCTGAACTCGAGGATTTGGGCGACTCAAATGCCTCGACGCTCAACCTATCTCGCTTGTTAAATCAATGTGATTAGATAAAAAAAAAAAATTAGAGATACAAAAAAAATTCAAATACATCAGACACTTCATATTCAATCGATTTATGTTGTTTCTTACCGGAACATGAATGAATATTTGTTATCTTCTTTCTCAAACTCTGGCTTAAACATTTGCATATAATAATTTTTCATAACTTGGCTGACAATAACTAGTAATTGGCAATGGCGAAGAGAATTGGACTGAGCAATGTTTGATGTTAAATAATAATGACTGTCGGTGTTGAATAACAGTGCGATGTTCAGTTGTAGATAAGTAGAGTGGCTGTAGCGATGGCGGATGAAAAAGTGACTGCACGCGCTTGAGAAGTAATGGTAGGTGGTTGAGTGTTAAAGATTTAAATGAACGGTAAATATAAGTTTTCATATGCGGGTATCTTAAGAATATTAAAAATAAGTTGTGAAGAGCGAAAAAATGTGATTGTAAATAAAATTTCTCCATAGTAAACCATAATATCCTGTTATTACCCAGTCAATCCTTCTTGTTTTTGTCCATCCTGCAAATGCCCCTACATTATCATCTATGTATATATGTATATATATATATATACATACACCAGTTGCTTTTAGTTTATATTTTTTCATTTTAATAAATGATACGAAAAGAAATGTTATTATTTTAATTGGGTTAATTTCCCATATGAGCTCATATTAGTAGGGATGACAATTGTACCCGAAATTGTGGGGCAACTAAATCAAAATTGAATTGATTAACACAGTTAAAAATTATTTGACTGGATAATGATTTAGTTTGGAAAAAAATCAAACATTATTTTAATGGGTATGCTTTGATTATAGTTTTCACTAAATTCAAATCAAAACTCGAATTGAAATCTAATCGAATGTGTGGGTAACTGAATTAAATCGAATAGAATATACATATATATATAATATATTTATTTATTTAATATATTATATATACACATAATATATATATTAACTAATGTATTTTTTTACAAGTATTTTAACTAATACATTATAAATATATAAAATATTTAACATTTATAAAGTAATTAATAAATAAAAATAAAATTTAATATTAAATTATTTTATTTTTATCAATCAAATAATTATATCTAAGAAGTTTGAAGTTAATTTGTAACTTTATCCAAGTAATTTTATTAGAGTTTATTTTTGTTTGTTATAAAATTATCATAAATTTCTATGAATGCTATTTGGAAGAATTTATCTTTATTTGTTGGTATGGATCAAACTAAAAATATAATGATTAAAATCGAAATGGAATGATTTGGTTATGATTTTTAATTTTTAAAATTAATGAATAATAATTTGATTTTAATTTTAATAATTTAAATTTAATATAATTATAATTTTAATAAAAATCAAAATCAAACCCAACCATTATCAACGCTACATATTAGTAGTTTAATTGAAGGGAGAGAAGACAATGATCAGAATAGAATGGTTCAGAGATGTCTAGAATGGTTCAGAGACGTCGAGGTCCAGATCTGGGGGTGGAGCCTTCACACGTACAAACAGCCTTTGGCAGCAGATATCTCAAAGCAACTAATATTATAAAAATAGCAATACCCCAACAGTGGATTGATCACATATTCATTTTTATATACAACGTACAAAGAGTGACATAATTGACCTTTGAACAGATCCAAATCAAATTCCGGAGATTGGCTTCTTCCTAAGTTAAAAGCTAATCAGACTTATAACAACTGTTCAAAGTTGGGTTCTATCCTTCATGATCACAAGTGGGCTCTTCATCGTCATCAGACACAATAAAATACAATATATATAAAAAAATTAAAAACATCTGCACCCACGTCCACCCCTCAACCAAAAAACAGAAAGAAGGAAAGAAAGAACAATAAAATACAACAGGTTATGGCCATCATCAAAGATTGGTTCTTTAATCTCCTCTTCTTAATCTATGCTTATTTAATTTTCTGGGTCCTCCTGGATCCCCTTCTCTGGGTTTTTGTTTTTCCCCCGCGGGGGAGGGAGGCGGGTGGGAGCTACTGCAGTTTTGATAAATTTATGCAATCAATTTATTAAGAGGATGCAATCTGGGTGACATCTTTGGTGGATCTGTTGTATTTCATGTGGCTCTTGACCAGCTGCCCAGCTGCAAGAGCCGACATGAGAGAGAGCTCTCCTGCAAGCACGGCTCCTGCAACAATGGTGGCCAGCAGCCTTGAGTTTGAGCCAGGCGACTCTTTGTTTGCACCTTTCACTCCCAGCAGGTTCAGGCAAGCCGACTGTGATGCTAACTGGGTGCCACCTCCCACTGTTCCCACCTGAAATCATTATCATTCATTTCCAGATTATCAATACAGATCTAAACAACTCATAAATACATACATGTATATTCTGAAATCATCATGGGTTGCCAGTGTTTCTGAGCTAAGGAATCTTTCACTATCTTAACCATGTGGTTGTGTTGGGAGTCCCAGCTAGGCACAGTTTTGTTTTTAATTTCCTTCATAGCTGAGTCTGTATTTAATTTCTTAATGTTTTCGTTAGATAATTCATCAAAAATCTGATTTTTATAGAAATAAAGTCTTTTAAGCAAGATGTAATTCATTTTTACTGAATTAGAGACAAAAGATAGAAAACTCAAGACCTGTAAATAAGCATTCCCAGTATAAATGATTGATCACAACTCACAATTGAAACAATCATGCATTCCCCTTTCTTGCTCGATTATCATCATGTCATTCAATTATTGAGCTTTTGTGTCTATTCAAAATTCGGGTTGTAAGAACGTTTGTAAATTTTTTGGTACAAAAACTACTTAAAGAATATACAGTTTTTCGTACAAAAACTACATTAAATAAATTTCGTCCCATTGTGGTAAAATTGTTCGTAACCATTAAGATGGAATCACATTAACTTTTTGTACTATTTTTTTTCTTTTTAATTTCTGAGAGTATTTTCCGGCTGCCGGGCTGTATCTTCCTCTTAAGAAAGGGAGAGAAAAAAAAAAAAAAGAGAGAGAAAATAATAACTTGATTACCTCGATAGAAGGCATGGTGACAGAGACATGGAGGTCCTTGCCGTCGTTGACAGCTTCCATCATGGTGATGCAGTGAGAGCTCTCCACATTCTGGGCCGGATCCTGGCCGGTGGCTATGAATATCGCTGACACAATGTTGCTGGCATGGGCGTTGAAGCCACCAAGAGCGCCGGCCATGGCGGAGCCGGTGAGGTTCTTGAGCATGTTGAGCTCCACCAGGGCGGCGACGCTCGTCTTCAGCACCTTCCTCACCACCTCCTCCTTGATGATCGCCTCGCACACCACCGACTTACCCCGTCCCTCCACCCAGTTCACCGCCGCCGGCTTCTTGTCGGAGCAGAAGTTGCCTGAGATGCCGATCACGTCCATGTCCGGGAACTCGTTCTGGAGGAAATCCAGAACGTTCTGCACCCCTTTCGACACCATGTTCATCCCCATTGCATCTCCCGTGCTGCATCTGAACCTCAAGTACAGATTCTTCCCTGCTATCGTGCATTTTATGTCTTGCAGCCTCGCAAACCTGCTCGATCTGTCATTCAATTGCAAATGATGTATCAGCCTATGTAATTATTATTCTCCTAAGTCTAGATGTGTTTTGATAGAGAGAGATTGAGAATGGAATTAATGTGAGTTCAGAAGAGATTGATACTGACTTGTTGAAAACGAGAGAGATGGTTTCGAAGTTGAGAGGGTCCTCCAGGAAGAACTTGAGCTGGGCGGCTCTCTTGGCGGTGGCGAACCGGACGACGGGAGCTCTGGTCATGCCGTCGCGGAGCAAGACGCTGTCGGCGCCGCCGCAGGCGTATATGGCCTTGCACCCCCGGTTGGTACTGGCCACCAAACATCCCTCCGTTGTCGCCATCGGCACCGAGTACTCCCTCCCGTCCAGCAGCAGCGGCCCGGCGATCCCCACCGGAATCTGAACATACCTGTCAAACAGAATTGTACCGATTGATAAACCTGTACAAGAGATAAAAGATAAATATGAAAGGGGTAAAGACCAGCGTAATAATGAAATTCGCACCCAATAGGCATTTCGCAGCATTGGCCCAGAATCGACTCGTAATCGAACCCCTCCAACGGCAGCCCGTAGAGCGACTTCCCGGTCAACCGCTGGAGCGCCTCCCGCCGTATTGCCGTCGCTCGACTGCAGTCCCCGAGCTTGGACTCCAGCGAGTACGACGGTGTGGTCCCTGCCACCACCGCCTTCACAATCTCCTCATCCTCCTCGACCGCCATCGGCGCCGGCGCCACCACCGGCAAATCGACGGGGGAGGCGCAAGCCCCGCAACCTTTGTCCTCCTTAAATTCGGCGGCGTCGATTTCATCCTCAGCGTCCCAGGCGTCGTGGGAGGTCTTGCCGGTGACGAAGGCCTGAACGAAGTCGATGCCGAAGAAGCAGAGAAGGTAAATGACGGAGGCGATGAGGGAGACGACGGAGGCGAGCTCGGAGAGGGTGAGGACGTGGAGGGGCGTGGAGTTGCGGATCTTCTCGCGCCAGCGGAGGAGGAGGAAATAGGCGAGGGAGAAGAAGAGGGTGAAGAAGACGGCGTTGGTGAGGTAGAGAGGGAAGAGTAAGGCGTCGGAGGCCTTGGGATCCACCGGCGGCTGCTGTTTCTGCTTGTGGGGCTTCAGATCAGGTTCGCCGGCGGATCTGGGGGGATTGCCATTGCGCCGGCGAATATCCATTCTGAGGGGCCCTAAGACGGTGGGACAAGAGTCACAAGACACAGTTTGGTTTAAGTTTGGACGATGGAATGGGTATGAACGGATAAGCGCAGCTTCAGCGACTATTTTATAGATGCTTGCCGCCTTGGACTGGGCCAAACTATTTTAAAACTATTTTAAAATTTTACACTCTTATTTATTTATTTTTATTTTTCTAAATATTGATATTTTTAGAATACTTACATTACATGGAAACAACCCATTAATATTAGAATAATTATTTAAAAAAATTACTTATTTTCTTGAGTTATGTTTGTTAAACAAGATATAGTTTTAAAAAAATGGGATATGAAAAATATTCTACATAAATATATTTTTTTATTGTATTTATTAAATTTATTCAACGACACTTAAAAAAAAAGTTACATAATTTCTTATCTAAATTTTTTTTAGATAAATTTATCTTTTTCCCTCTAAATATAAATTTATGTTGATTCTTATAGATAAAAAAAATGACAAATGTGTCATTCAATACATTTCAAAAAATTTAACAAATAATTTGATAAAAATTTTAAAATACTCCTATCATTTTAACAAACACTACTTTAGTGTATTAATATTATTTTACACACCCTATTATTGATTTCAACTTTAAGGTGCTCTCAATACAAAACATCTATTGTTCTTTAATTAGAGAAAATATTCTCAATCTTATGAATGATTTAATTTTGTAACTTTAAATAAGTAGTCACTTAATAAGATGTGAAGTCATAACTTACACAATTATAATAAATTTGTAAAATATGTTTACTAGGTTACTTTAAGTTCCCTTCATTTTTTTCAAGAAGTAGAGAGGTGTTGGATTAAAACCTCTTTGTTTGTTGAATCAAGCACTACTAACAAAGTTAATCCGGAGGCACTTGTTGGACGAGAACAAGTCTTTGTGGGTAAAATGGATCCACACGTTTCGGATTAAGAACAAGTGCTTGTGGATGCTCCCAGTGCCACATTTGTGCCCCTGGTACTGGAGGAAACTCTTACATATCCAGCATGTGGTCAGAGATAAGTTTGGGTGGAAGATGGGGGATGACACTCGTGTTTTTCTATATGTTGCCCAGAAAAATACTTAAGAGAGGGGTGAATTGAGTTTTTTAAAAATTAATAATTTTAACTCTTTTGAAAACTTTTAAATTTGTGATTTTAATATGTGGTGATTGCAGTATGATTGAAATTAATAAAATCACACAATCATACAGAATAAGTGAAATTTATAGAGATTCGGCTCTAAAGAGCCTAATTCTTTCTCTCAAGACTTAGCTTGAGATTTCACTAGGGAGAATCAACACTAACTTTTAATTGGAGCTAAAACTAATATACAATGACCACTAGTATACTACTAGCAAATACAATCCCCTCACACAACAAGTGAGTAAAAATAACAAATTTATAACCAGAAACAATTACAAACAAGTCATTAACAGTTGAAAATTCCACCAACCAGCATACTTTTAGCACTTCAAAATTTCTCACTCTTGTTTGAATGCTTTATCAAGTTTGTTCTACCTTGAGCCTCCATACTTACCCTATATATATACATCTTCCAAACACACTAGTCATTAAAGAAAAAATTAATATAAAATTTGAAATTCAAAAAATATTTAGATTTTCTCAAACAATAAGAAAGCATGTTTCACTTTTAATTCAAAATAAATTACTTTTTGCATGAGAAATCAAGATTTGAAAATTCAAATATAAGTTTTTGAGACATAAATGATTAAAATAAGAAAATATATTTAAAAGCAATTCTCCTTTAATTCAAAATAATTTTACTTTTTGCGTGAGTAAGAGAAAATATGTTTAAAAATAAATCTCATTTAATTCAAAATTTGAAAATTCAAATGTAACCTTTTGAAACATAAATGATTAAAATAAGAAAATATGTCTAAAAATAATTCTCGTTTAATTCAAAATAAATTCACTTTTTGCATAAATAAGAAATCCATTTATCCAGAAATGAAAATTCAAATATAAAATTTTGAGACATAAATGATCAAAATAAAGAAACATGTCTAAAAGTAATCTATTTTTAATTCAAAATAAATTTACTCTTTGTGCCCACTTTTAATTCAAAATAAATTTATTTTTTTGTATGATAAAGAAATATATTTATATAATAAAAATATTTTTGTTATCATCAAAATCGTATTTACTTACCCTTGAGCTTAACACTATAGTATGATAAGTGGCACCCCTTGGGATCCTTGTTGATCGTTTCTCCTGTCAGCTCTCCCGACGACTTGGTATCTTGATTACGGCCCGTGTCTCTAACATCATTGTCGATGGTAGGTGGGCGTGGCTGTCGGACTAGACATCTCCATCCCTAGAGCTTATCCAGCATTGGATGTCGAGGCCCCCTAGGGTTGGTCACCATGATGTGCTGGTTTGGACCCTAGCTCAAGATGGTACCTTATTTGTTAAGTTTGTCTTACAAGGGTTGTTAGAGCAACGGGACCATGTCCCTTTGTATTAACTTGTGTGGTTTGGGTATGGAGTCCCTACGTATTCATTTATTATATGGTTAGCAGTTAATGAATGATTATATACTCTTGATCGTGTTAACCTGTTTCTTCCATTTCCCAATAGATTTTTTCTTTACAGGGCAGATTCCTAGAGACACAACCATTTGTTCTTTGATTGTTCTTATTCTAGGCAAGTGGTGTCATTTTTCTGGCGTTCAAAGAGGTTTGCATAGCCCTGGCCTCGATGGGAGACGGGGGTCTTGTGGGTGGCTACTCGATGGAAAGGTAAAAATCCTTGGCATGTTGCTAATTGCTTAGTCTTGCAAGCGATGGTTTATTTTTTGTGGTGTAAACGTAACAACCAGTGTTAGCGAAATTCCGAGCGATATGCGAACTAGCTCGCCTATCAAATTCAATGTGCCGTGTGGGCACAATTGGTCACTATCCCTTTTTCCCATACTCTACAGAGCTATGCAATATGGCATTTCTGGCGACTCCCTACTGACCAACACTCCTAGCTTAGGTCCTTGTATTGACGGTTCTGGTCCGGAATGTGTGTTCCTGTATGTGTCATGGGGCCATTTGGTGACACTTACATGTACATCCTTCTAGTCCTAGATTTTCTCTTTGTGCTCATTATTAGTTGGTGGCTCTTTCGAGGCTACATTCAAGTTCATTGTTTGTTCTTGGTCTTCTCGATCAACAAGATGTCGTGCATTAGAGCGCTTTTCGCCTTGGAGATGTATTCACTTGGAGTTGTTCTTTATTTTCTTTTTCATATACCTCTGTTGTTTTCCTATGTTATTTTGATCTAGTCATGTGTGAATTTTGAGTGTCTATTTTCATTTCTGTAATATTGTGCATTAAGATATGCTCTGATTTGTGTCCTGTATAAACGTTTTCGTTTTATTTATTCATATCTTTGTTGCTTAAAAAAAAATAAAAGATCCCGTCATTTTAATTAAGTTTCACCTATAAAAGCTAAAAAAGAAAATACAAATGTAAACCCCACTAAATAAATATTTATCTAAAATTTTATTATTTTTTATTTACACGTAGAGAGTGGGGAAATTTGCTACTATTTGATTAGAAAATAGAAGAAATTAATTAAGATATATATATGTACTGAACTCTTGGACCTGCAGCTACCATTATTAATAATTTAAAGAGCCAAAGCCAGCCAAAGCTGAATACATATATACACAGAGAAGGCCAAAGACTTTCTCTAGCGTGCAAATTTTGAACAGAGACCTCTTCCATTCCAACCTCCCTCATTTATTATTCCACACAGTTGACTCAATACTCCGCCCCCACCGATATCGCCCCCACATTCTTATGTTTTACCTCAAGAAATTGTATATTTTTGTCGCAAAAAGTCTAATTCATCAGCTTGACTAATGGGTATCTGTCACTGTTACTAAGCATGGGGATTGGAATTTGGAGGAGCGGATCATGACCCCGTAAATATCTTTCTAAGAGAAAAAAATATATATTATTGTGGCATGACATGGCATGGTTTTGATTTGTTGGTATTTTTTTGGTTTATATGAAAATTGGTTGGAAGATTAATGAATCTAAAGATGCTTATTGTTAACCAAATGCATGTAAAGCCTCTAGTTTGTCCCCCTCTCTTTGCCGACTTCTTGCATTGTCACCCCTATCTATCTATCTATCTCCCATGCAAATCAGTAGACCTACCCACCTTCCTGAATTCTGAGTGGGAGCAATGTCCTCTTCAACCCACCAAATCACAACTTTTTTGGATTGGGATGTGTAAGCTTCAACACATTGAACAAAATAGGCGATTTAGCATGCCATATTCGACTTTTTAATTTTTATATATAGACTTTGGCACCTCACATATGAGTGGCACCTAACGAACGCCTCCACCTTGACAGTAGCCCGGCTTCAGCATTAAATGTAGGTTTCAAGGTCAAAAGTCATTATCTTTCCATATTAGCATTACATGTTTAATATATAGTTTAAGACTAAAAGAGTTAGCGAAAGTGATTTGTTGTCGGAGTGTTCGGACAATATATCAATTGCCTGTTGTGAGCAATCGGGGGAGGGGCGTGGGACCTGATGACCCCACTCTCCTTCACAATAAATCGAGATTGAAAGAGTTAGATATTACATAAATAATAATTCGTCAAGAGTTCTTCACAATAATTCGAATAATTTTAATTTGTGTGAAATATAAATAATAAAATATCAAATTGGTCAGACAAAACTTAGACATTGACGAAACTCAAATTTTACATAAAAATCTGATGACATTGATTTAATTATCAGGTTAATTACGTTTGATTAGTTAATTGAATGGAACGAGAATTGATATAATAGAAAATGAGAATGAAAACTCATTGGAAACACATTTGTTAATGGAATTTTAAATTCATTTAGAAATGCCTGTTCCCTTGCATGTGAGAATGGGCATTATTCCCTCTTAAAATGGAAAGAATTCTAATCCATTATATAGAATAATATGGTAATTGCAATTTTACCTTAATTTTTTCTATTATCATAATTATCATATACTACCATCATTGTCATCGTCGTGGTCACTATCATTAGTGTCTATCTTCATCCATCACACCACCACCATCATCGCGACCATTCAGTTAATAAATATTACTTATCTAATTATATGTATTTTTAAGTTCAAAAACTTAATTAAAATTTATTATAAGGTTATATGCTAAGATTGGGTGAAGTTTTTAAATAAGATAAGAACCAAAAAAATATTTTTAACACCCAACAAATTAAAAATTAAAATTTTATTTAGTAATGAAAAATATACGATTTATTTTTATTATAAATATATATAAATACTGGATATGGTTTGGGACACGTATCTAGTTGTAATAATTAATGAAAGCAATTTGGGACTAAGAGAGAAGCAGAGGTGGCCTTCTAGCGAAGACTCCAACCCAAACGACCAAAATTAGTAGCATATAATAACATGAACAATTTTATTTTTTTTTATCATGAGATTGAGATGGATTTATTTATATATAAACTAAACTAAACTAAACTAAACAAATTGATTAACCACTGTTAATAAAATATATAGAGAGTTGAGATAGATAGTTGTTATATCAATGAAAACTTACTGTTGTTGTTCTTTAAATATATTCATCATTGAATAAATTTCCTGGACCAAGTATAACAGTGGCCTGCAAGCACCAACAGCTGACTTGTTCCAACGCGGTAGCGGTGAGAGACTAGTCTTTGTGGCCCTGTTTGGTTAGGCTTTTATTTTTGGAGCTGGGTAGTGCTTAACCTTAAACTAAATAATATTTAAGTTAATAATGTGTTTATATAAATATATTTTTAAGCTATCAATTAATAATTATGTGTTTCGTTTAAAAGATTTGATAAACTATTACAACTTGATAGAAAGACGAAAATAGACATGCTATTGAATGAGGTAAAATTTTATTATTAAATGTTGATAAATCATACATAATTATTAAAAATATATTAATACAATATTATTATATATATTATATATGTTATATATAACAATAATATTTATATGTTTATTGATGTTTTATATATACATATATACACATATACACCTAGACAATGATAGCGGGAAGGAAAAACACGGACGAAAGAGATGAGGGTGGGGATGGCGACAGGCAACGACCGATGGGGCGATGGACAACCGACAATAAAGAAGTTGAAGCAGATGAGGGTGATAATAGATGAAGGAAACGATGAGAATAGCGACCGATGTTGTTGATGGGGGATGAGAAGCAGTCAATGAGGGCGACGACGATGGCTTATAGTGATAGTCGGAAGAGTTGGGGCAACAGGTAACAAGAGACAAAAGTTAAAGAAGAAGAGTATGAGTAGAAATTAGTAAAAATAATAAAGATAAAATGATAAAATAGTCGGTCAATATAACTTATAAATTAGTAGTGTTTTACAAAAATTCCCCTAACAACTTTTGCAAAACACTATATGATAGTAGTTTTTAAATTATCTAGCTTAAACGTTAGTGAGGTGCACATAAATACCTTATCAGCTTTTCTTAACATCTTATAAATTATTGATAAAGTTTATAAGCCGTTAAATTAGTTTGACAAACACGTTGTTTGTGTTTTGCTGTACATATATATATATATATATAAATGTGCGATTAATTCAATTGACTTGATTTGATTTGTTTGTGGGATCCACCAAACGTTAGAGAAATGAGAAGAACGATTGCAAGGTGAAGCTCACCTAGCAAGGCAAAATGAAAGCGAGATTTTAGATTTTTGGACAGACGCATGGCCCTAAATTTCAATCCCATCTCGCGGATGTTTTTCATGTATACTGTGTGTGAACACTCTTTTGTCTTAGATAGAAGAGTTAGTGGTGATGGCAGGCAGAAAGTGAAAGACTGCAAAAATTGGTCGGCTCTGTGAGCTGTTTACTCCGTGAATTGTCAACAAGAAGGACATGTAAATCGCCACCCACTTCAGTTCAGTCCAAAGTCCAAACCTCACCAAGTTTTGGACCTTTTTGGTCTCAAACTCCCCACGTTTCAGAAATGGATGGCCACCATAATTAAACTCAACCACCACTTGCCACCTGTTGCCTTCTCTTTTTACGATAAGCTCTACTACCCTCCTCTCCTATTGTTATAATTTGAATTCATGATTCTTTAACATGAAAAAGGGAAATTGGTATCACAATTAGTTTTAGGTTTGGACAAAACAGGGGTACTACTTTAAGTAATTGACAATCAAGGTCAAAACATTTGGGTGATTGAGATCGACCAGTAATATGAGTTAGATGATTTAATCCATTTTAAGTGACTAGTCTCATCTTAATTCTTTTGGGCACCATCACTTGGATTTTGCTAGAAATAGAGAATGAATTATAGGGTGTTAGTTAAGGAGCTAGAGAATAGTAGAGAAAACAAGTAGAAGAATATTTAAGATGCAATTGATAATTGGATAATGATTTAGTTAGTTGTTGAGATACCAAATCCTGTGAGGGTAAGAATCATCAATGTGGAGTGGGCACACCGGCATGTGTATTGGGATCCGTTTCCATATGGGTGGTGAAGGAAGGTTCCACTGGCTTCCATGGCTGGATGCCCAAACTTGGCCTTGACTGAGATAGAAAAGAAAGTATACATATTATTATATAATATGTCTGTTTTGACCAAGTGTTTGCCAGTTGCCACTATTGCGTTTGTGCATTTCCCAAAGCCAAAACAAAGCTCAACTGTAAGATGAGTTATTCTTAACAGATTTCATATGAAGACAACAAAAGAAAAAATCCGAACACTTTTTATAATACGGTTCTAAATTCGGATCTAGATCCAAATCTGAATCTGGATCTACAACCGCTATGTGCAGTTGCAGAAGAAATTGCTAACGGCAATTGAAACTTCTTTCTCCATGGAGGAAGTGGGCAGATGGGCCGTTGGGATATCTATTTTTGAAAAGGAAAAAAAAAAAAACTAGAAAAGCTCTCTGAAAAATCTCTCAAGCATTTTTTTATCTGTGCGTGTGACTCTTAGGTTGTAGATACAAACAAGACTCGCTGTGATTTTGTTTACACCAGTAACTCAATCGTTTGATCCTATCTCTATTGTGCAACTAAGTAGGTCCGATTTGATTTAATGATTTATTTTGTTTCATTTTTCCAACACTAATTATAATATCTCCCAAATTATTGAAATGCCAACACTTGACAATTATGCTAAGGGGAAATTACACTTAAAATCCTTAAAATTTAGATTTATTGTAAAAATCACCCTTATTATTTGAAAAAACGTAGAAGGGTACCCTAAACCTATATTATAACATTGCGATTGTCCCCTCTATTAAATAGTCATCCAAAAGGTCAAATGATCTCCGTTAATGTTAGCAAAATGTGTATAAACTTCTTAAAATATTTTTGCGAACTCCAATTTAGTCTTTTAATAAATGACTAAATTAGCACTCACTTGCTTTAAAAACCACATAACAAGGTTTAAATATGGATCTTGATCAACAAAAAAGAAGGATTAGGGCTTTAGATGGAGCTATATACATGGAATGGTAGAGATTCAAAATCTTAGATGAACCATTTTGTTGAAAATGAGGGACTAGTTTTAGCTTTGTGCTTTCTTTGTGGAACATGCAAAATATGAAACATATATAAAACTATTATTTGTGCTTCCTAGGAAGAAAATCAAGTTGTTTTGCTCGTGTGACAACTTATTTCATTTGCCCAGTGGTTATGCAAAGCGGGCCCCACATAGTTAGGCCCATTAAGGAAACCACTGGGCACTAGCTCACTATGTGGGCCGTCATTGACCTCAGAGGGCCCTGATCAAGTCTACTACTTACTGGGCCTAAAGTCCACCTTTAAAATTTAACATATTGGTAATGTTAGGGTGTTCATGAGTCTGAGTAAACTTGATAATTAAATGAAACTAATGTAATTGGGTGGGTTTTCTCTTTAACTTAGTTTGACTTTGGTTCCCATATATTATTATTATTTTTTTATCTAATTGGCATTGGGTTAAGACCATTTGGTCTATGGTCTCAACCAAACCTGACAAATATAATGCTCATTTTTCCTAAGATTGCCTCTCTTTTAAATTTTTATTTGGTCAAATCTATTATCTTCATCCAATTCAAAAGTATAATATCTTATTTGAAAGGCTTCCCTTTCATTTTAAAACGTTGTAATGACCTTTTATACTTCAAAAGAATTATGAAATGATTATTTTATCCATTCTCTTATTTTTCTCCTTTCTTAATAATAATAAAAAAAATAAAAAAAACAAATAGCATATAATTGCTAAATGTTGTGATAAGTGATTCAAAATTACATGATAAATATTTGCATTTGATTTCTATTTCATGTGTATGTTATTTGGCCTTAATTTTATTTGTATTTTTATGTTATTTGACTATGTCTTATATTAGCTGTCGATTCCTTTTAAACAGTGATTGTGTGACTTACATTCATTGGTCTTGATATACAAGACTGCTATCAAATCTTAATCGTCACTTTTCCACTTTGATAATCAAGAAACCCTAATCGGTTAAGAGAGAGGTGATACAATCCATGAATTCTCCAATCCGTAAGAACTTTCAATGTATTGCTCTATTTATAGTTCAAATCGCTTCGTCGTGGGAGGTAATGTCAAGAGACAATGGTGAGTACTATATTTGCACGGTTTGATGTAGTTTGTACTCTATTTGTATTATGTTTTCTTGATGTAATACTATAAAAGTTATGTTATTTGTTGATTTGGTATAATCACATTATATTTTCTTTGATATAGTAAATTGACTAGGGACAAAAACCTTTATCATGATTAAGATCCTTTTACGGATCTAAACATGTATATCGTGTATTCTGTTTTGTGTTGTGTTCTTAGTGTGATTGAATTATTTCCGATTCGATTTCTCGTCTTGATTATTGGTTTCGTTTTTGATTGGTTATATTGATTGCGGGATTAACATTGCTAAAACTATTGCTTCAACATATAAGTTATGTGGTCTATTAGCATTTTAAAAGACATTAATTAATTATAATGACTAACGTGATTTTAAATTTAAAAGTATAATATTTTATTTAAATGTTTTAAAGTAAAACAATTAATTTAAATTTAATTCTTAAAAATATAATAATGAACTTAATCCTTAATCAAAATGTAATAACTTATTTGATCTAAAAACATGTCATCTCAAACGAAGAAGCAGACAAAGGAGCAGAGCACCTGAAGGAGGGGGTGTTATGGACAATGATAGCGACCCCTTAACGTCGGCCCGTCCGTGTGAATTTCTGAAAGAAAGACCCAAGGCCTCCACGTCACCATTTCCGTCTTTCTTCCGGACGTCTGTTGTCACTTTCTCGGGAAAAAGTGAGAGAGAAAGATATTATAATTTAATTTCCCCTCATCTTTATCCACTCGCAGCAGCCAGCCAGCCAGCCAGCAAGCAAGCGAGCGAGCAAGCTGCTCCGCCCCGCCCTGCCTTTTCTTTCTTTCTTGGAACGTCTCGCTCTCGCACGCATCTTCCCGACAACTACAATTGCATTTGCATGCGAAATTTCCATTAAAGATTGAACTCTTTTCTTTCTCTTAATTGCACGCCTCCCTCCCTCCCTCCCTCCCGCCTTATGTCCAGCCCCTTCTTCTGATTGCTCACTCAGGATGGAAACAAAAACCTTTACTTGATTTGATTTGATTTGATTCCTCAACGCATACATGCTCTGGACAGAAGATGAAGACTTCAATCAAGTTGGAATTTACTTTCAATACATCAGATCAGATAGAGGTTTGACTACTTGTTTTTCTTAAAAAAAAAGAAAAGAAAAAACTAATAGTGCAATTTATTTAGAATATAGCCGTAAATGCTTGCCAACACAAAATCAAATCTTTAGACCCCAATCACAAAATACTCTCTTATCTAATACATTTGGAATTTGATTCGATTCTAATTTTTTGAAGTAAGATTCAATTGAAGGTATAATTAGTGGAATTAAAATGCTTTTAATATTATTAAGATGACATTTACTACTATGATGGCTAATGTGATTTAAATTTTGAGATTATAATACCTTATTTGACTTTTTTAAAATATAATGACTAATTTTGATGTTAGGTTAAGATATAATAATTTATTCGACACTATACCTTAATTTATACTTTTATCAAAAAATAAAAAAAAAATAATGGAGGTAAGTTGTATAGTGTGATTCCCTTTAATTATATGTATGTATGTATGGTATACTAAAATTAAGAAACTCTAACAGGGGGGGGGGGGTATCAATTGAACAAAACGAGAAGAAGAGGGATGCAAATGAATATACGAAAAGTAACGGGGGAAGAAAGTGAAAGAGATGCTAATTAACCTTTCCAATTGTCTGCTAATCGCCCTCGAAGATTCTCCATAATCCAACACACTCCTCAGTCTCCCGTTTTCATCATTCCCCAACCCTTTCTCAGTATTGACCCCCCCCCCCCCCCCTCTCTCTCTCTCGATATATATATATATATGTATATGTATATGTAAATACTTTTCTTTAGGGTTCATACCTCCTTCTTCCTCCTCTGATCACCTCCTTCTCCACTGGGATTTCATTTTTTCTTTTATGGCTTATCAGCCGGTTCCGGGAACTGGGTCGGGCTTGCAATTCTTGAACTACCCTTTCGGCGACACCACCTTCACCAAGGTATTCGTGGGAGGCCTGGCCTGGGAAACCCAGAGCGAGACGCTGCGCCGCCACTTTGAGCAGTACGGGGAGATTCTCGAGGCTGTTGTCATAACCGACAAGCACACTGGCCGCTCCAAAGGATATGGCTTTGTGAGTGATTTATCTTTGGCTGAAACATTTGATTCAAGGGATAAACACTCTTAATGTTACTGTCCAAGTGTTATCGGAGTGTAATTAGTTTGTGGTAAATCACTTGATGTCAGTAGCATGACTAACATATTTGTGCCAGGTGTTTGATCTATATAGTATGGTTGTTTTGACACTGAGCAGCGTGTTCATTGTTAGTTATACCACCCTTCATGCCACTTGCTGTTGTTCTGTATATTTTTGTAATCTAATTTACCATATATGAGGTTCTGTTGATGGTGTTTGGCTTGGATGATTAGTTTGTTTCAAATGCACGACCATGGATCTGTTCGTATTAAAAGAAGCAAATGGGATTTTCTTTTTGAGTTTCGGGCTTCTGGATGGGCGTTGAGGAGAATTTATAGATTTAGTCACTCTACGGGTGTTTGATTTGAGGGGCGTGAGACAGAAGTTAGGAGGCTTTTTCAAAAGATTGAGCATTCTAGGAATTTAGAATCTGCTACGAATAAAAAAGTCCCAATGAGCTAGGAAGGAGAGAAAGAGGTGAATTTATGAGGAGCTCTTGGGGCCCAAGGTTAGCAATTCCTTGATGTTCTTCTTTAGGGTAATTTCTTGTCTCAAGTTGTAATGAGATAGCTTGTTAGAATTTAGTATAGTGACTTGATTTTCTTATAGTTTAAAAAAGCTGAGAAGTGAATGCATTTTTGTTGGAAAATAGGTGATTATACCTAGTTTAGATCTAGGAAAACTCTTATTTGTCTCGTATTAATAGATTTATGGTGTTTGTTGATTGGTAGGAGGAGCCCTTTCCAGATGTTTATCAATTATGAGGCTATATCAAATCATTCTCTTACAAAACTTGGTTGTAAGTGTCAAAATTTGGGCCCTCCACCCTTTCAGTTTGAGAACATATGGCCCAGAGAAGAAAGATCTGTGGACCTGGTAAGGAGATAATAGGCAGCTAGAAAATCGGAATTATTACAGGACTCTAAAAAGTGGAAATGGGAGGGTTTTGGTAATGTGATAGTTAGATTTAAATGGTGATCCTATGATATCAAATAATTGGGTGAGAAAAATGGTAAGGAATTTCTTTTGGTGGGTAAGGAGCTGTTTAGTGTTGATAAGAATTAAGAAAGGGAAGGTTGGTAGATTTTGGCGCGACATTGGCAGCCCATTTGCAATTTTTGCTGTCTTCTTATTCATTTCCTTTATGTTATGTCTTTATTTACTTTATGTATTTGTGTTGGTTTGGATATTACAGCTATAGGGGGGGGTTGTTAGAGATATTCTATAGGGGAGGCCACGTGTAAAGGGGCCTAGGAAAAAGAAAAAATAGTTTGTTATTAGGGTGGGGATCTACTGTGGCAACACCCAAGCTAGAGGTATAAATATCCTCTAGGATCTGCTTGTAGAGGCATGTGAAAATTCAGAAGAAATCCTATCTCTTCTCTCTGTTTTCTCTTCTCTCCCTCTAATTCCAATCTCTCTTACCTTCTTCTTCTTCTCCATAATCCCTACTGCACTCTTTAATTCACACTGAATTAGAAGGTGGTTCTCATTGTCACATTGGAGTTGTGACAGGTAAGTGTATCAAGTTAATTCAAAACAAATATCTAGAGTGCTATGAATTGTTGAAGGGGGATAAAAATAAACAAAGTTACCACACACACACACACACACCTTTTATATTTGCCAGAAAAGCAAAAGAAAGAGAGCGTAAGAGAAAAGGGAAAAAGTTTTAGAAGGAGAAAGAAAGAAAGGCAAAAAAAGAAAAAGGATAAACCAGCTAGTGAAAGTAGGGGTTGGATGAAGAACAGTGGTCAGTCGCTGTAAGTTCTTGGGGATAAGAACTCTCTCAAGAAGAGGAGAATTATCATAACCCCAATGATATAATAGTAATTTAGTAGTAGTTATTTTGTTATTTTAGTAGTTGTATTTTCTATTTTACTTTGTAGCAGAATTACTTACTTACCTAAGGGAAGTAGCTATATAAAACTACTAGAGCTGTAAAGACATCATTATGTGAAATATATCAAATTCAAACTTTTGATTCTCTCTCTCCAAGTTCTCTCCCTCTCGGATCTGACTGCTCTTCCCTCCCTCATCTTCGCTTTTTCTCTTCTCTCTCTCCTTCCGAGTTCTTTCTCTCTCTCTCTCGCCACTCTAATTTGCCTCTCTGATTTCACTATTCTTCCCTCTCAATTCTGTCTGTTAGAGCCCTTTCTGTTCTAACTTTCTCGATTTCTTTCAATTTCCATTCTAAACCCTAGGTTCATGAAAGAAGGGTTATGTTAAGTATGGTTTTCCATGAGGTAGGTGGTCAATAGGGAGGATGGAGGGTTACACTGTTCTGGATTCAGGTTGGGGATATGAATTATTCAAGTTTGGGGTGAGTTGCTTAGGTCCATGATATTTAGGTGGGTTGTGGCTCTACGGTGAGGTTTAACTTGATGTTAGTGGGGTCATACACTCATAGGCCTTTGTATTGGGGTTGTTTGACCATTTTCCAGTTGGCTAGGGGTAAGAGGTTACCATGGATATATAGATAGAATCCCTAGACTTGAAAATTTGATTGCATTTGCTAGCATGTTCTACGAGCACCACATATTGGGAAGAAAAGTGGGGTGTGCCCAATGAGAAAAGAAATATTCTTTGTTTCTTTTATGGTGCATTCTGCAACCAAGGAGAGAGATTCCCTTGGATGTGATTTGGAGACTGATGCTCCTTCATTTGGATTGCCCCCCACCCCTCCCAATATGCTAGTGTGATTATGTGAATTGCTTACTTATCCATTTGGTGAAAATACAGAGCCTTTTTTCACCTTTCTTTGGTGTGCAATGGATGATGTTAGCCTGGACTTTGGACTTCATGTGCTCATGGGCTGGAGCTGTACATCTCTTAGACAAAAGTAGGGCTGGAAACGAGTCTAGTCTATATGAACCAAATTATATAGAACTCAAATTTTCTGGTCCAAACTTGACTTAAATAAAGCTCACAAACTATTTGACTCAACTCGATGGGTTCAAATGAGATCCAAATGAGCGATGTGTGAACCAACTAAAGCCGAGCAACTTGTGAGCTTGGATCATTAGCTTGACTCATTTAACTCAATTTAACCTAAATACATAAAAACCAAAGAAATCTTTAGCTTTCCAAAAATTAATCACTTGGAAAAGAAAATTCATGGATCAAATATGCAATAATTTTGAATTAATAAATTTTCTATAATCAATTATATATCATGTGCAAATTAAGTTTACTATAAGATTTTCATTAGTGAAAAATTAAATTTCTAATCACAAGAATAAGAATTCTATAATACTTAAAAATTTGAGATTGAAAATTCTTTCTATGTAATTTATTATTAAGATATAATATAATACAATAGTATTATTATTTCATGATATGTATTATATATGTATATGCAATTCAATCAAGCTGGCTCATGAACCAAACAAGTCAATCACATCATAAATTGAGCTCAATTCATTTATTAAACAAGCCATATTTTCGAACTAATGTTCAACTCATTTAGTTCGTGAACCCAACTTATTTTGCAAATTAACTAGTCTAGTTGCAAATGTATAGTGAGCTGGATCGGCTAATTTCCCGCTCTAAGGTCACAAAGGTGCACTTGGTTTGCCACTCATTTTTGTTGGAATAATACCTTTGAGGATGTAGAGCTTCTATTCATTTGCTTGAAGAGAACTATTTTTCCTTTTGTATACTTGTGGGAACCCTTTTCTTTTTATTATTTTCTTTCAGTTTTTGGATAAAATTTTAGTTACATGTCTATATATCTGCTATTTTCATTGTATTTTGATCATTCTGCCAATACAAGCCTACAAGGTTTGCTTGTGCTTCTTTTCTTGAAAGTGTTTTCTATGTCAGAATTAGATGTGTTCATTATGTTTTAGTGAAATGAACCTTTTAAGTCACAATTCTCTGCTTCCACCCATGCACTATGCTCTTCCCCTGCGACTTCCTCTGCTTTATTTCAATACAATTTCTATCAATGAGTTCAGTCCCATTTGATACTCCTTTGTATGTTTGTTTGGGCATTAGGTAACATTTCGTGATCCTGAATCTGCCAAGAAAGCTTGTATGGATCCAAATCCAGTTATTGATGGGAGGAGAGCAAATTGTAATTTGGCGTCCCTTGGGCGGTCTCCGCCATCTTTGCCTCATGGTACAATCTTTTTTATCTTTAAAATTTGTTGACCATTTACTCCCGCTTGGTTTTTGTTACTTAGTTTCAGGTACTTCTATGTGATAGTGTCTAGTTTTTGAATAAACTCTAATATATTGTCCATCTTTTGTGTGGTAGTATGTACTTTTGTCACTTTTGGTTGATCAATTTTTTTGCATCTTTTTTATTTTTTCATTTTAGGACGTCTACGATCAGCAACGCCCAATTTTGGAATGACCTCGATGCCTAGGGGCGCATATGCTGGAAGCTCCAATTTCAACCGACCTGCCCCTTACAGCTATCAACCTGGGGTTGTTTATCCTCCATTTGGGTGAGTCAGAATCCTTCAAGCAATGGGTCTTGTATTGTTATCCCAAGGTCGGCAGTTGAATTGTAGCTTGTGCCTTTTTCACCGGTTGTGGAGTCAAAGAATAAAATATTACAATTCTGCATTTCAAAAAGAACCATCTGATTCAATGTTTTCCATTGACCTTTTTCCAGGTGCTAAGGTGGCTCAGACACCTCATTATCTTTGAATTGGTGTATTCATCTCCGACTCTACGAAGTATAATTAAGTTGTACTTGGAAATTGGAAGACCATTATAGGTCGAGTGGATTTTTTGGATACTCATGCTTAGTTGATTTAGTTAACTTGGACCACCATTTCTGCTTAAGACCATTTTTTGGTTGCTATTAACAAAATAAGAAGCCAAGTTTCTCTTGTAAGATTACCAACTAGCATAACTTTAGTGAAATCTTTATGTGGTAGCATGGTAATGGAAGTTAGTCAAAGGCAAGAGGTCATGTGCTAATGTCATCTTGATTACAGGGCATACCAATTTGTAGACAAAGCATTTATGTATATGTGGAATTAAAATATTATTGTTAGTGCTAATTGTTTTACTCAAAGAAGTGAAAAGAATTATGTGTTGAAACAATTGATTTCATTACAGTCTTCTGTGACTTGAATGACAAGATATGTCTTGTTGATTTTACTGTATGTGATAGAACATCTTCTTTATGTCTAACAGAGATTTATTCCATGTGATGTCAAGCTCTTTATGCTTCCTAGTTACATGTGTACCTGACACTGAATTGTATATTGCCACACTGCCTAAATTGATTCAAGTGCTCATTGACCTCAAGAAATTAATATTTTCTTTGGCAGGTACGGGGGTTATGGGCCTGAATATGTTTATCCACAGGTCTGTAAGCTCAAATGTCAGCCTTTTGTTGATTCTATAAAGAAATGTGCATTCAGATCTAACGTGCCACATCCGTTTTCTAGGGTGTCTACAATCCTTATGTTGCTCAGCATTACCTTCAGATGTATGGGATGCCAGGCACAGTTAACACAAACATTATCCCCTACGGACAAACGGGTCATCCTCTCCCAAGTAATCATGGGTATACAAGCATTCAGGGGTATGCGCCACCAGTTCGTCATGTTCTTCCTTATGGGGGAGCCTATTTCAGTGGAGTAACCACAGAGAATATAGCAACAATTCAAGCACCATATCATACAGGTTCACTTTTTCAACCTCGCTCTCTCTCTCTCTCTATATATATATATATATATTTATATAATATACACACGTATCACTTTCTCCATTCCTTTATCTACCAGCTTCACACTAATAAAAATCCTGACTTCTGCAAATACTGGATCTGTTTGTCAAGAAAAATGAGCAATAGCTCCAGGTTGATAATCTTCCCAACTATATTGAAGTAAATGTTATTTTCCTTGTGCTCATGTCTCAGATGTCAGACCACTTCTTAATTCATGACAAGAACTTGTATCATACTCTGGATATTGGATTATGATGAACTTATGACATGTTGGGTGATCTATTATTGGGTGTGCCCTTGCAGCTATGTCAGATGCTCAATTGCTTTGCATCCAGAAGATTGAATAATCGTTGGATTGTAAAGAATTTTGCAACATCTTAAATCAAGATGATAGTACATCTAGTCCATCAATTTTTGAAGACCATTATTTATAGCCTAAGACATGGTACCTCCTTTTCTTCTTTCCCCAATTATTAATAATGTTACCTTTATGGAGTAAGAAATTCAACAACAATCACAATGCTTAATCCAACTAGGTTGGGTTGGCTACATGAATTCTAGACCTCCAACCATCTTTACTTATATCCATAGGCATCCTCTGTAGGGCCATCATACACTATGCCATGTTTAAGGGTTTCATGTCAAGTTTTCTTTGATCTTCCTCTATCTCTTTCGCTACAAACTTCCATCTACTTGGTTCATGTGTGTCTATCAGTCTTCTTTTCATGTGTCAAAACCATCTTAATTGTAACTCTCACACCTTACTTTTAATAGGAACTATTCCATAAAACAAAGAACCTCTAAGAGAGAGGCCTAAAAAACTGTTGTGACAGTGTGTAATAGTTGAAATAATGATTGGATCTCACTGTGCTGTTCAACCCTGAGTAAGGACTGAAAGCAAGGCATGCTACTATATAACACCATTAAAATGATATTGGTTCTATAAGTGACTTGATTATTAATTTATTCCTTTGAAAGTTAAAACTGTCAGAATTTTGTTTTTTTGTTGCTATTTAACTATCAGATATTTGTCACCGGAAAATAGCTTAATTGTCTTTTCCTGCCATCCTTGGAGGGGATTATAGGTCATATTCCTTTGGAAATTACCGCCATCCACCAAAATATAAATAAAGAGGGCATCCCTAGTTCACGGGGCTCCTTACTTTGTCAGGGTCAGAAGAAGGTTGTAGTTGTATCATGTATATAGCCTTCCTCTTGATTTTTTGCGAAGAAGTTGTTTTCACAATTTGAATCCATGACCTTCCAAGCACAAAAGAGCAATCTTACCATTGCTACCAAGACTTGCATTCACTAAAACATGAATAAATAATAGATGAAAGACTGACAATTGGTAGAAATCAGGTTTTGCACCTACGACAGATGTTTGATGTCAATTCTTGTGGAAATGCACGAAAATACACATATGCAAGTCATGCAAGTTTGGTTTTCCTAATCATAGGGTTCATTCATTTGTCAGAAAGGAACAGATAATGTTTTGTTTCCTCAGGAATACCTCCACCATCTCCAGGACAGACACAGATAATGTTTCCTGCTCGCCCTCCCAATTTTACTCAGAGCAGCAGTTCTGATCAAACAGCAGGTTGAGTGGTAGGAAGGGATGAAACACATCTTGAGGTAGAACTAGTGATATTGTTGCCCCCTCCTCCTTTTTCTGAATTATATACGATCAAGTTGCTTGATAATTATCTGCAGGCAATCCATAATTTGCAAGATGACTAACACCATTGCTACCTGAGTGGCGGACTTCAAATCTAGCCTTGCAAGTACTCATTGTCATGTTCAAGAGGTAATGCATGCTGTTCTCAATCTTTGGAAATGTCTATTTTTAAATTCTCAAATAGACTTGTCAAAATGGAAAAAGAAAATGAAAGAATCTCTGAGATAGATGAAACTCAAATGAGATTTGGTTGAGATAAATATCAAATGTAGTCATTCTTAAATCAGTTCTTACACAAATCAAGGGAGCTATGAACAAAAACTGTCTTTTCGTAATAATTTATTTAATAATGCAGTAGATTTTGGTAAAAATTTCCTGGAGAAATAGGAAATTATGAATGTAATATGCTTTTAAAGATAGTCACTCTAATATGTGCAAATCTCTCTAGCAAATTCCTGTTATAACATTTATGTGTAGGACTACATTTTCTTTGCCATTTTATCTGTGAATATAATCTGCAATTTTGTTCCAGAAGTAACCTAGTCACACCACCCCTAAAATTTGGCAATATCTCTGCACATCATCTAGGTCATCTGCCCATCTCTGTAAGGTTACCCCTTGTAATACTAAATTTGGTTTCCTATTTTATCTTCAGATATAAGCCACATATATAGTCAGAATTATCCAAAAGTAACTTAGTCTGTAGTCTATGCATTCTATGGCGAGTCTTCACGATGAAAATATTTTGTTAACAATATACCTTCCTTTGTCATTGACTTTGGTTGTATTTATAACTGTTGGACGAAATAAGGAAGATTCGAAAGTTAAATCAAGAAGATTCAAAAGTTAAAATAAAGGAATTATCCTTGTAGATTATTATTGTATTTCAAGTTTATATTTTAAGTTTGAAATTTGTATTTTAAGTTTGATTTATTCCTAGTCTTTAGGAGATAAAGTATTCCAAATCTTATCCTAAAATATAGGAGATAAGATAAGGAACTCATGTGTATATATGCAGCTGTATTTTCCAAGGATTAATTAATCAAGCATCTTTAGTTTCTGCTTGTTTCAATAACCTTAGGGATAAGAGGAATGTCAACATCTATTAAATTGGTTACATGCTAGGTGCATAACCACTTCATTAGCATGCTAAGTAGAAGTGTAGTAATTTGATTTTTAACACATGATCATGGAACCTAAGTAATGATTTCAGGTTCTCTCTACAACTCTATATTTTCTTATTTTCTTTAGTGTTTGGTGGGGTTGTTTTCTTTAGTGCTTGCTTTACGTCATCTGTTTTTTTTCCCTTTTTTTAATTTTCTTTTGTGCTAACTTTTATAGGTTAAGGAAGAATAACAATTTTAATTTACCTTTCTTTATGGTAAGAAAGTACAATGTACAAGTGCATTGAGGGAACAAACTTGTATACCTTCTTAGAAAACCTAAAGAAAAGATATACAGGAACCCTGTGGCCATCAAACTTTTGTAGAAACTCTATATCTCTCTAGAATGGGTTGAAAATCCCATGAATACACGCAAACAAAATGTTCAGAAAACAGCATTTAAATGTAATTAAGGTTTCATAATATACTCAGACATACAACAAAAGAAAAAAACTATTCTCTCTCTCTCTCTCTCTCTAAATAATTGACATGAGACAGGAAGGATCCATCTCCTGTGCATTCTTGCTGCTTGCTTATTCTTACAGGACTCCCACTTTGCATGATTAATCCGTGGGAACACCAACTGAAAACCAAAAACACTTAAAAAACTAGAGCGCGTAGATTTCAGCCAATAGCTAGTTAAAGACTAATCCCTCTAGTGCCCTATTACTTATGGTAGGCATGTCGTAATATTAAGTTTTGGGATCATTTTACAAACTTAAAAAAATATTGTCTTGGAAATTATTTTGGAATATTATCATCATTGTTGCAAGCCTCAAATCTTATTATCTGTGGTTAGCTATATGAATTCTAGCTCTCTAATCATCTTTGTCAATGACCATATCTTCTGTTAGGTTATTATACCCCTTATTATGTCTTAAGGGTTTTCTACCAGGTTTTCTTTGGTTTTTTCTACCTTTTCTAGCAGTTTACATCACAGGTGTATGTACCGTTCATCTTCTTACATGTTCAAACCATCTCAATTGTGCCTCGCTCATCTTATTTTCATTAAGCACTAATTTAACCTCATTCTAAATATAATATTGAAAAAAATATCTAAGAGAAGTTACTGAATTTGAAAACTTGGACTTGTTAAATAATTTAATATCTTGACTTGTTTTATAGTCAATATAAGGCATGGTAAAGAAAACGGGCATTATTCACAACACTGGGAATATCTAAGAGTGTTTGGATGGATTTTAAAGTACTCACAATGTATTTGAAATTTATTTTTTGATGAAATTGTTTGGGGGAAAATTTCGAAACTCTAAAGATTCGGAGAATTCTGTTTCCTTGTAACTTCTTAACATTTTTATTCCATTTTTCATTGTTCGAGAACTTGTGGTTCAATCAAGTGATCATTGCAAACAAACCTTCGCACATCATCCACTGCTTAAGTGAAATATTTCAGTTTCTTCTGTCATTTTGTCTGGAAGCTGCTTTGGTTGTTAGTTCCAATTTAATCAGATCAAGTGCAATCAACTGAAGTTGTTCATCCCCCCCAAAAAAAGTACAATCAACTGAAAACTGGGGATTCAGTAATTAGATTTCAAGTTCCTGTTTGATTATACTTCTATATTTCTGATTCCAGGTTTCATTTTTGTTTTCCTTGGTTTTGGAAACAAAACGACTGAAAAATTTCAGAAGCGCTTTTGTTCTTGTTCTCATATATTAGCAGGTTTCAACACCTCTTGGAGACACTTTTTCTTGGATTTTAACTAGGATATTGCTACAAAATTTCCTGAAAATTAGTGCCACACTTCATTCTCTAGGCTTTCTCTGAAAACAGAAATGGAAAACGGGCAGTTGAATATGTGCTAAATAACTTAGAAGGTTTTCTGAGTTTCATTTTTACTTTATACAGAGATTTTAGTCACCGATTGTATGACCTAAGTTCTAAATAACTTTAAATGTCCAGAACATTCTGCAAAACATGTATGCTTAAATTCTGTGCCAAACTTCCTTGCCCTTATTTAAATCCAGTGGGTGGAAAATGATCCAATATTCTTTGTTCAATCTTTTGGCAAAGCTGTTAGTTTAAAGTCTGTGCACTTATGTAGTTATGTCTACTGTAGTTGGACCAAATCAATCCTTCCCCACTGTTGGTTTGATAATCTGGGAAAAATAAAATAGATCTTGTAAAGCGTGCAATAAGTTTGGTTGATATAATTTTATGTTTGTTCTATGTATTAAAGTTTAATTGAAATTAGCTTGTGATACATTTTAGATTCATGATAGAAATGGAGGATCACTAAGTGCCTAACCAACAGAGTTGTCATCCATTCCTTCAGAATTGCTCTTCTACGAATGAAATGCCATTAGGCAGTGCAGAATAGAGAAGCTGAAGAGAGGTAGAGAGAGAGAGAGAGAGAGAGAGTTGAAATCTGTGTATTCAGTAACAATCTAAAACATGAGTAACGCTCTTGATTACACTCCTATTTATAAAGAAAAAGTATAATCCTACTAGAAATAGAAATATATATATATATATATTCTAGAACAACTAATCTACGAAAATTTAGAAAATAAGAACTAAAAATCACCCTTATCCTATTGTATTTAGAATTGTTGCCCCTAATATCATTCTTCAAACATGTGTTCTCATTTCTTGATTCCTATGATTAGGCTTTCATGAGAAGATAAATTCAACAACCTTGTAATAGATTCACTTTTTATATTTGGTTCATATTATGACACTGGAAAGGAGCAAAACTACCCTTGAAATTTCTGATTTTATGTCCAAACACCTTGTTATGAAACAAAGTGGCAGAAATCCGTATTTGCATTAAACCTGTGGGGTGGTTGTGTTCTTGGATTTTGAACCATATGGGAGGTTGAACTTTTCCTGTTGCAATATTCTTCAACCTGATCTTTATTTTTTTTTTACCTTTCCTTTTTCCAATTCTTTGCTCAATTTGTTGGCTTTTATCATTGCAGGTCATTGGAGTCATGGTCACCAAGGATGCAGTAGAGTCTCTTGTAAGATATTGAGTTGCTCCGAGCCCAGTGTTGTAACATGGAAGGGCGTGGATTGCTCTTCCACCAGTCTGAATCACAGACATGTCCTGCCAGTTCTTGAGTCACTGGTGGAGTATGAACTTGTAGATTGCTGGATTCTGGTTCCTGCAATCATGTAAGAGAGAATCAACATATGATTCTTAATTAGTTCTGACCCAGGGTTTGGGTCTATTGCCAAATCTTACTTTGTGTCAATGGTGTCTAAAGCTTATTCCTCCTCGCATGATATCAGGTCGTAGTTGATGGAGGAATTAATCACTTAAAATTTTAGTGAGTTCAGTTCATTTTACTCTTTATTGGACAAAAAAGGTCAATGAAATTTGACCCAATCTGCAGATCTCTTCTTCTTTTCTTGGCCTTTGGGCTGCATTCAAGAGCTTGTACTCTTGATTGATTCAAGTAGTGGATTAAGAAATTCTGATCCAGGTATTCCCCAGATAACACTGCTTGGAAAATTATATAGGGATTGTAGTCTGAATATCAAATTACATGGGCAGCCGAGTTCTGGTGATGATGTAGTCGTTTGGGACATTTCCCAGTCATTTAGAAGAAACTACGGCTTTTGGCCTTTAAATTGTTATTCGATCTGAGTATTATTCGATTTGATCAACCTTACTTGTCCCTGTTTTAGCAGCGGACTTAAAATCTGAAAGAGAGCAGTTCCCTATGGCTGGTTAGCAATTACCAAGTTTGGTGATAATGTAGAGGTTTGGTATATAGGCGTTTTTCTTGAATTGGGCAATTTCTATGTTTGGTTGTTTGAAAGCAGCCATGCTAAATACCCCAGAACTTAGTTGTCTTTACAAACTTGGGTTCAGACAGTTTTTTTGAAATATACAATTGCTGGATTGAAAGCACAGAGAGAAAAAGCCGTGCCCCCAAAGATCAATGCTCTATGGCTTGTTGCTTCATTGCGGTATTGTTCAGCCTTTTCTGCAAAACAAAGGCTGTATGTGAAAACGACCTTTATTTCTTTCTGATTTTTTCCAAGTGGAAAGCTTTAGGGCACTGAGGATGCCGCGTTCATTGCTTTAAGCCCTTAGTGTTGTACTTTGTTGAAATGTATCATGCTAATGGTGTACTATCCCACAAGTGGTTGCGCTCTCATGTTGCTTCCTGGAAAGGGTTCAAAACTTTATCCTGCAGCTTTCGTTAATGGCAAAAGGTATCTGATGCTGATGCCGGAAAAATATAAAGTGGCCAAAACAGAGTATTTTATTTTCAGTAGAGCTGTATATAATTATTTGGATCATATAAATACCCATTTTAGATTTGAGATTATAACTTGTTATCGTGTACCATTCATTTGATATCAGCTCCATGTGTAAGCGGGTGAGTTTGAAAACATGTTATTCCTCCCTACCACCCAAGTGGTAGCTTCATCGGTGGTGGTGTTTCTGTAGTAAAACTAAAGATCCCAAATTTGGGTTTGGTACTAAAATAGGTTTAGGGTACTCAAATGGATCGGCTATCATACGATTTAACTGAGTTATGCCTTGGAAGAGTGGAAGAGTTTACAATGCCGTCGTTATTAGTTCTTAGCAAAAGTTGGCTAGCTAGTCTGGTAAACTTTCATCAAGTTCAAAGGTATTATGGTAGGAGCTTGTCGGGATGGTTGTTTAATGTGTTTTAAAAAAATTAGGAGTAATTTTCTCCTGAACTTTGGTGGTTTGAGTCCCTTTTATAAACATTTTATATGGTTTACTTTTAACATTTTATGTGAGTTTATTTTTTAGCACACATTTTGCAAGATAAATATATATATTTTTATTTAACCGAAGAAAAAATATATATACATATATAGGAGCAAAATATTAAAAGTAAGCCCAAAAAGATGTTTATAAAATAATTCAAACCAAAAAAAAAAATGAACCTCGTCCGGAGTCGTAGCGGTATTTTTGTTTATGTGAAGGTGGCAGCCATATGAACATGCATAACAATGCATGTTCATACAATGCATTCCAGATGGATAACAATGCATTCCAGCACAGATGAACCAACCGCAAAGGATTTCAATCTCAGTAAAAGGTGAATATATACATACATATATCGAGGCGTTTGATATAGAATTCTTTTTTAAATTATTAAAATTTATTATTCTTAAAAATATTTTTGAGAATCTTTAATTTTTAAAATTTATACAATTTTAAATATTTTTAGAAATATTAAATATTTTTTATGAGAATCTTATATTTTTATGTTTAATTTAAATATAACATTTCTAAAAATAATTGTGAAAAAATTATGAACTTATAAAAAAATAAGAAATATTTTAATCTTTTTTTTTATTAAAAACTTTTCTTAATCTGTGAAAATAAAAAATTTACAATCTCCTCCAAAAAAGTTTTTTTTTTTTTTTTTGTGAAAAAGTGAATTAAAAATAAATTGTGAGACTTATTTTCTTAAAATTATTTTTTAAAAAAGTTAGTACCAACGTACATGCCTTGAGACCGGGATAGTTGCATGCAATGAAAAGGAATGATACGTTTGTTATCTGTCCATGTATTTGGCAATATTTTTGCCCCCACTGATCCCTGGCCCTGGGATTCACAATTGGCCAACTACTTTTAATTAAATAAATGTCATGCCATCCGATGAACCAGGAGAATTGCGAGTGCATCGTCGTCGTCGTTAGTCACCTTTTCCAGTAAACGGTAAACAAACCTCTAATCCTCTATCCATCCTTCCTTCATCATCAGCCACTCAAGTTCAGCCAGAAAAGTTCTTCTCCCCGTGATTTGTTCAGTCAGTCAAGCCAAGCTATGCCATAGACAAAGAAATTATTTCTTCCGATCAGTTCAAGTGACGAGTGTTTATTCAACTGCAACAGATTCCATCGGCCTCGCTTCCACTTTCGTCATCTCAAACTGAGGCTTGGAGGGAAATACGAAAACACTAGATGCAGCAACTGAGGGCTGGAATCCAGCTGAATATCTCACAGAGGTAACAGTAATTCTAGGCAGCTGTTGAGAGCCCGACACCAACGGGACAAGCTTGTAACTGAGGATATGCTCAGACTTGGGCAAAATAAAAATCGTGTCGTTGTGGGGACCAGACAACACAAAACTCTGCGAATCCCCTAAAGAGAATTTGATCTCTTGAAGCAAATGTGTCTGATTCTGAATTCTGATGAAGTATGTGAAGGGGTTCCCGAGGATGGCATGAGCAGGACACTCCAAATTCACAACCAAAGGAGACAGCTCCACATTTATGTCCGGTAATCTGTGCCTGGTCAAAACCTCTGTTGCAGCAGTTGTACTAGAACTTTCAGGCCCGGAATCTCTTCGCCACCTTAGGCATACAGTTCCCATCTTTAGCATCGAGATATTTACCTCAGGAACGACAGAGAATACCTTCTTGAACTCTTCTCCTGGCATGAGAAGTGCAGGGTCTGAAAGGTCGTCACCCCTGTGCAACACACTGCAATATTCCCCAGTGTCATCCTCATCTACCTCAATAGACAATGATAGTAACTGCAATGGCACCTCTGCGCAGTTCTTGGCAGCAACAATGAGTGTACTGATTTCCTTGAGAGGCAGTGAAGGCATCTGATCAGCATCAGGACTTGGTTTGACCTTTGAGAGTAATAGAAGGTTCCGTCGAAAAGGTAGCATATATCGGTGGCTAAATACAAGAGCTGTCTGACCTTCTATCTGCAAGCTTTTGTGAACATTAACTTTCTGTGCACTGGGTTCATTGCTATATGGAGAATAGCCCAATGACACATAAAGCATGATTGGTTTGGGGCGGTGCCATTTTATTTTTAGCTTGCAGGACCATGAATCTCCCTCATTTATATATGGAACAGAAATCAATCCAAAAGAGGGCTGAATTTTTCGGATGTTGTCAGTTCCAGTTTGAGATAAATCTTCATATTCTATGCTGAGGAGCTCAACATAAACATTGTCCACGGAAAATGGTTCTACTTCCCTTGGACTGAGCAAGCCACCGCCTCTTGTATCCACCAGGTTAATCTTCAACTCACCCGCGTGGACTTTGTCACCCTTAGCTGAAATTATAACAGGCACAACAAAGATCTCTCCAGCTAAAGCAGGACCAGAAGCACCTAGTTTAAGATCCACTTGTGGGTCTGGTTCTTCAACCTGAATCGCCTTTTGGCCAGAGAATGCAAGACCAGGATCCTTGACTGGAAAAGATTCCACACGGTCTTCAAACTTCCAAAGAGGTAAATCATTCAATTGAGCAGGGCTTTCAGCCCTGCAACAGATTGTGAAGCTAGGTCCCAGTCTAGCAATTACAGAAACGCACTCAAGCTTTCCACTTTGGTCTGCATCAATCAATCAAATTGTTATGTTACAAAACAAGAAAAATGGCAGAATGAAAATAACTGTAGTGATCCTGTGAGTTCCTTGAATGATGGAGTTTATGCAGCAAGGGCACACTATGAGTAAGCAATGCTCTAAAAGGCAATTGTCATCCAATTTGATGAAACAGCATCAGCAAACCAGAAGGGCATGAAAAATTCCTCCCAGAACCAATAATAATAATAACATAAAAGATGATCTATAATCCTAAACATGCAAGATTAGCACTCCTATTGAAAGTTACTAGTCTTTGGATAACAGCAAATAAATAAACAAATTACGCAATTTTTACGCCTACCATGCATGTTTATTTTGAAAGATGGGATTCAATCTCTTGGGACATGATCTCTTAGGTAGATGATATACCAGGGGCCATGTAATGTGAACTTTTTCTGAGTGATAAAATAATATACCATATATACAACATATCAAGCCTTAATCCCACTAAGTGGGGTTGGCTACAAGAATTCTAGCAAAATGTATTATATTATTACATGAAATATAGTTTTATTATTATGCAAGTATTAAGCGGGTGAACCTTGTAGCAATATTACATTGCTCCTTTATGACTAGAAGGTTACTGGTTCAAGTTCTAGAAACCAGTAAGTTAAGAGTGTAAGACAACTCTATTCCAACACTCATAAAGTGGGGAGCCACTAAGAGATTCCATTTATTAGGCAAGTCTTACAATATAATTACGTTAAGCATGTAATAATGTTTTATTCATATAACATTATACACCGAGAGAGAGCCTTGGGAGTAATAGTAAGGTTGCTCCTTTATGTCTTCCACCAATTTTTTCTTGGTCTTCCTTTACCTCTTTTGCTAGATACTCATTTCATTTCATCTACTCTTCTCACAATCTTTGTTGATCTTCTCACATGATCAAATCATCTTAATCATGTCTCATGCATCATTCTTCAATCGAAATCGCTATGACCTTATTATGAATAATCCTATTTATAATTTCATCTCTTCTTGTATTGCCACACATCCATATTAACATTCTCATTTTCATTACACCAATATTTTGCTCATGTTGGTGCTTTACTACCTAACATTCTATGTCATACAGTAAAAACTAATATTTTATTTGTCTTGTAACATTTTCCTTTTTAACTTTAACAAATTCTCATTATCAAATAAAACATCAAATGCACTTTTCCATTTTAATCATCTTGCTTTAATTCCACAGGTAATATTCTCATTAATCCTCTCATCTTTTTGGATGATTGATTCATGATATTTGAACTGGTATTTTCAAAGTATGATTTGATTTTCTACTCTTACCATAATATCATCAATGCTTATATTTTTACTAAACGCACATTCCATAAATTTGGTTTTTAATCTGTTTAACTAAAAACCTCTAAATTCCAAAATGTTCTTCCATCTCTCTCTCATCCACTAACACAATGTCATTTGCAAATAACATACACCAAGACACCTCTACCTGGATATATATATAGTGAGTTGATCCATTAATAAGACAAATAAGTAAAGGCTTAAAGTAGATCCTTGTTGTAATCCAAATGTAATTGGAAAAAGGCTCATTATCCTCTTCACGTGCTTTGATACGTGTTTAATAGCCTATATATAAACAATTTGAACTGTAAACAAAATATGCAAATCCTTTTATTTATCTCAGTACCTTTTCCATTTGGCACTTGACCAAATATATAGTTTCCATGGTTGACCTACCAAGCATGATAGCAAATTAGTTTTCAGACACGATGGTTTGTCTTTTCAATTTTTTTCAATTACTCACTCTCTAAATTTCATAGTGTGGCTCATTAACTTGATCCTCTATAATTTTCATAGCTTTGAACATCATTATTCTTGTAAATAGGCACTAAATTGTTCTTCCTACACTCGTTTCACATCCTTTTCTATTAAAAAGAAAAAAAAACTAATTTTTATGATGAATTTAAGATGATCATTCTATAAATTGCACACCATTTTTTTAGCAAGCAAGGGTATAATAACAAATTCAAGAGATCATTAAGTCAACAGATCTTTCTTCATGCAAACCAAAAGTACTCAAGTGTTTGGGATGGTCAAAGCCAAGTTGGCACTAAAGGCAGGAGATCAGTGTCATTATATGAAACTTCTGGCAAGAAGAACTGTCAATTGTTGAAATCCACCCTACAACTATAATATATCCAGAAGAACTGTCAATTGTTGAAATCCACCCTACAACTATAATATATTTTTATTATGTTAACAACGCAACTGCAAACCTTAAATCCCACAAGGTGGGGTTGGGCAATTATTTTTAATTTTTTATTACGTTAAATGAAAAGAAATTATTCCACAGATTCTACACATTAGTATGGAAGTGTCAACAAAAATGTCCAAGTATATATTTCTAGAGAGCACTATTCCTAACCGAATTGAATGTTACAGATTGTAAAGCTTTGAAAATTAAAAAGTCCAAGGAAGTCTGGACTCACATATATATATATTAATTTCTAAATTATATCTAAAGCATGTAACATGGTTCTAACTTATATGAGCAATCCAAAAACATGTTAAACATGCAATGATCAATTTAAAAAAAAAAATCAAATTAAGACCTTGGGCAAATATTCAACAAGAATCCTTGACAAAACATGGAAACAGCTTGGCAGTATCCAAACTTCTTGTGATCAAACTGTACTTGCTAGGATGGATTATGATGGTTCAAAACCTCTAAATGGGGATAAAATAGCATAATGCTCTGAAATGTACTCCACGACTATACATATAGCACTATCCATTCACTAAACAAGAAATCCATAAGAGACAAACTGCCTTACCAGATTTTATGTTATATGTTAACCGTAGCCATTTGTTTTCTGAAAGCATCAGAGCAGGAGCAGTCTCAAACCTGCGACCTGTCTCACCCTCATAATTTGCAGACCTCTCAGGCTTCCCACCATTCACAATAGTAAAATCACATATTGATTGATTGAACTGGATTTCTAATTCATCAATCTCTAAAGTAAGAGGTAATTGTGATAGAAGTGACAGTGTAATCAAGGTTGGTGCACCAGGCTTAACCGTCTGTTCATGAAAAGCAACTGATGCAAGAAGCACCACTCTAAGAGGACTGACAAGATCAATCTCAAGATGAAGGGGTTGGTCACCAGTTACTTTAAGGTTGTTGCCGTCCTTGTTTGACAACAACCCTGATTCTCCTGCAACAAACTCAAATACTTCCTTGTGTATGATTTCTCTCTGAGAGATGCTTGCATGACCAGTGGGTTCACTTTCTTTAGAGCTTAAAAATTGGAAGCTAGCAATAGTGGAGACTGGAAGAGCAGCCATTTCAAGGGAATATTCCACAAAATCTTTCACTGAACCAAGTCTCCTAGAGCACTCTCGCAGATAATCCAGGACCTCCCATAATAAAGTGAGCCAACCTTCTTTTCTGTACAGATGTGCAACATTATCAAAAACTTGTTTGGCATTACTAAATTCATTCACAGCAAAATACTCCCTGGCCATCTCAAACCCACAATAAGAAGCCATTCTCTGGGCTTTCAAATTGGTGTACGCTTCAAAAGATTTTTTGAGAAGAGCGATAATCTCAAAGGAATCCTGGAACCTCTTCCCTTCAGCCAGAGCATAATGGAAATACTCTTCATCTGTAATACTGCAAAGCCAAATAAAAAATAGCGCATCTAATATCATCATTTCTTGAGTGTATGAAAACCAAAGGATATGATTCTGGATTAAAAAAGACAATACGCTTACGGTTGCATAACATATGTATCCGCTTCCTCAAGTAACCGAGCAAACTGACCCACATACACAGAAGGTACAACAGATTCACCATTGCCATCAACATCGTTAGTGGTAGTTGACATTGACAATGCAACTTCCAAACAGGATCTCTTCTCCTTCAAGTATTGAGCAGCTAACTGTTTCAAAACAAATTGTTAGAAGAATGTGTGTGTGTGTATACACTGCAATAAACTATTAAAGCTTTCAACTCTACATGATCAACCAGACTCTTCAGCACCCTCCTTTCATTGCAACCTTGATCTACCAGGCATCCATAATTATCCAGTTCATCAGGCAAATGTTCAAAAGATCCCAACCAACAGATTTGTTACCAGATGATTGAATAATTCAGAGCAGCAATGATAAGCCCCTCCCTGCCCCTAGATTCATGGCATGTCTAAGAATAGTCTAAGCAATTGGGGTAGGTAGGGGTAAATGGGCAAGAATTGTTCACTTATTGCAATTAAGCTGCAGCCAAACGGCAAAAAAACAAAAGGGCAAATGGGAGGGCTATAAGACCAGAAATGAAAGAAAAAGAAATTGCAAGTAAAGGTACTTTAATTCTTTAAATGCTTTGTCAAAAAGTTTAAAACTTTTCAAAGAAAGTGATAAGGGGAAAAAAAGTGATTACTCCCAGCCATGATAAAACAACTTCAGTTAGTTATTTAGCAAGAAATACCATTTTCTAGAACCTAGCCAAAAAAAGATTATGAAAATCTAAACTAAGAAGCATGTGAAAAATGAAGATATCCCATATAAATTATACAGCAAGAATACTCCCTTTGCACGTAATCCATAAATAATATTATCAGTAAGGACAAACATCTGAGGCAAACATAAATCTCATAGGGACAAAATATCTGAGGATGTGGAAAGGTTTTGACCAATCACGAAATAGGGTGTTGCTGGTAGTGTTAAAAATTATAGAACTGATACCATCAATTGTCACACACCCTCTACAGGTTATGTGACTGGCCATCAATTGTCACACAAATTTGTAGTTCACGAAGCCTACAAATCCTTCCATATTATTACCAATGAGAAATAATCCAGAATCTTATAGAAGAAATAAACTGATATAAAAACCACTAGCACCCTCAAAGTTTTACATAACCAATATAATTGGCAATAACTGAAAAATAAACTAGCTTAGACTGAGTCCACTGACATCCCCAATCCAAGCCCACATCTAGCCACTGCTAATCCTAGTTCTTCTCAAATTCTCTTCAAATAATATGTACACATCATTCTGATTTATCCCAAGCCCCATCTGATTTTGATTTCTTTATCTTTTTGCTTCCAATTTCTGATTTTACTTATGTTTGACTACGAGCCCAATCTTCCAAGAATTCTCCTATGGTTATCACTAAATCTAAATTCTGAAATCAAATTTATCTACAATCAGATTTTGAGCTCAACCTTAATTCACCCAAAACTACGATAATCTATTTGATGCCTATCCCCCAAAACTATGATTATTCATCTTATATCTCCAATTTCCTATTAAACCCCAATCCTTCTCAAATTCATCCACAAATAGTTATTCTCATCTTCAACAGTTTCCAAATTCCTGTCCTTTTTATTGATGGGCGTGTGTATATGTATTTATGTATTTTTTTTCCAGGTGTTACAGTTGCACAATCCCCTTTAACACCTTTAATATTAAAAGGTATTACTCCTTCTCACAGCCAATCCCAAGCCCAAATAAAAAAAGAGGTTGCATTAGGTAGCCAACAACAAGTGTACAAAATGTCAAATCTTCTTATCATAGATTGTAGGCAAAATATGATTGAAGAGCCAGAATTCATGTAGCCAACCCCACCTAGTGAGATTAAGACTTGATATGTTGTTGTTAGAAGTATCAGATATGGAAGCCATTGAGACTCAGGGGAGAGGGGGACCAGGGTAGGAATTGTCTAGCTGCCTGAAAAGGTGGTAAACATTTGGCATAGTCTTAATCAAGAAAAAGAAAAAGAAAATGCAGATTTGATCTCAGATACAAAACATAAAGAGGCTAAAAGGTTGAATTCATTGACTGGGATATAGTTGCAGATGATGGATAGTAATAAATTTACATGCCCTAACATTTATATTTCAAAAGGCAATAACATTCATTTCCAGAAAATTTAGAAAAGCATCTTTTTTATGTTTTCCAATTCATAGATAAAGTTGAAAATTTAGAAAATCAACTTTTCTGTTTTCTGATTGGAGATTCAATCATTCAACAGAAAATTGGAGTTGGAAAATTAGAAAATGTTTTCTACAAATGAAAAAGTCCTAAATATTTAAGATGGTATTGACCCATAGGGTAAGCCATGTACCTGATAATAACGAGCTGAACTGAATTCCCATTCACTCGGTCTATCCATAGCACCTGAAGTCAATGCTGGTATGCTTTGGATGCTAGCAGAACTTGTCTCAAGTAACTCAGCAAATACCAAAAATTGCCGGCTCAACCATTCCCAATGAAGAAAATTAACTTCTGGTACTCCCACTAGCCTCCTGTAAGAGGAAACGTGTTGGTGGAACCATGTGATTGCTTCTGTAAGCTTCCCACCATGCAGTAGCAACGTTGATATCTTGAAGTGTAATTGCTCTGCAACAGTTTTTATCTCAATTAACCGTTGAGTTGCAGGTAATCTTGTTGATGTCCCTATCATCTGTAAATAAAATAAGAGTTCACAGAATGGAAAAGGCTTATCAAACATAAAGCTTCATAGATAAAAAGAAAAACAGGTAGCAGAAAAAAAGCTCATAATAAGTTAATGCAATTCTATCTACACACGATGACAACAAATTTTCTAAAGTAGTAGTCTTAGGCAATCTTCCTTAATTTAAAGAAATCTGATTTGCAAACTGTGAATATGCTAGTCCCCTGCACAAGAATTACAGATGCAGATTACTTCAAACCACAGCCAGACATTCTACTTGTCATCCTACATGAGACTGCTTTGCCAATCTTCATTGATAAAATCAATAATTCTTTATGTGCATATCAGGAGTAGAGACAGACAACAACTATTTCCAGCAAGACAGCCAGTAAGACAAAAGAGTCACACTGCCATTTTTTTCCAATAGCTTATTTGGTATATTTCACCAGTGTACTTTTTGTTGTTCAATTGATAAATGATACAAATCTCGTCCATAGTAAATGTGGGAAGTGATATAAATGAAGCAGACACTGGATTGAAATGATAGTAGTTATTGGAATTTGGACAAAATTCAAGCTTACAACTCACAAAGGAATTTTGACTACTTCTTCTCTTTTTTATTTAATTTTCAAGTGAGAAGCAGTTTTGTAATTTGCAATTTGATTGTAAAGTGTATGCAATAATGAGATTTCGTTTATTGAATCCTTGTGGGTGACATACAGTCCATGTTAGCTTTAAGCTTCAACCTCAATAATTATTTGGGCCCAAACAATTGATCCCCCAAGTTCTTTTAGCCAACAAGATTGCCCTCTATGTATATGCGCCCATGTGTTCTTTGTATTAGTTTGTGGGAGGTACTGAGAAACAAAGAACTATTTTATCCTTTTTAAGGTGTGATAATATAATGGTCATAGATAAAGATGAATCCCAAGCTAGAATCCATGTAACCTCCACCTAGTAGGATTAAGGCTAGTTATGTCATTGTTGTTGAAAGGTGTGGCACATTATTCGTTTGTGTGATTGTTCATGAATTTGGGTGCAATTGGGCTTTGTCCTTTTTTCTCTTTTCTTTCTCCTTCTCCTCCCCTTCTTGCTTTATTATTTCATTTGTTCAATTCTCTTTAATAATATATTTGGAACTATGATTTGTGGAATGAAAAGAAAAAGAATGTTCTTATTATAAACACATAAAATGCAAGTACACGAGGGGCGGGCTTCCCCAGTGCAACAGGATTCCCACTTTGCAGCTTTACCTTGTTCTGCAAAAAAGTTGTTTCCACAATTCAAACCTGGGACCTTCCTATCACAAAGGAGACCTTTGCTACTAAGGGTTGCCCTCAAAATGCATGTACATGAATTATATCATTTTCTTTTAAAAAAAAATTCAATATCGAAAAATCCTTTTTCTGCATCTATAAACATGCTTGTAGATTGCTGGAAATAGAGGCTATGTGGGCAGGTGGAGGAAGCCTTTGGTCTCAAATAAGCATCATGTTTGCTTAGATGATGCTCCATCACTAGAAAATTTTCCGATAAAATATTTTGTGTCCATCTCAGTTCAATAAACGACATGCATCCTTTCTTAATAAGTTTATGGAACTGTGATACCTCAGAAGCCTCCATAAAGAAAGAAATCAAATGTTCCCAAAGCCATGACTACATAAGAATCTTAATGAGATGAATAAAACGGTGAAAAAGGAATACCTCTCGCACTGTATGATAGGCATCCTCATACAACCTCAAGGCTTCTAACCAGTCTCTTCGAAACTCTGCATATACAGCAGCCTAGCAATTCATAAGGTTTAGGTAAATATTAAGTAATCCAAGCAAGTGCATACAGAACAAATTAAATAACCACCTCTTGATTATTAAAAATAATAACAATAATAAGCAACAAATATCAAAATCCTGTAGATTGTTTTTTTGCTTTTTTGACAAGTCAAACACTTGCAACTTGATTATGAGACTAAGGATAAAAGTTACCAGTGCATTTAACTTTTAAAGTTTGAGTTGTTAGGACCAATCTATGCTAATCAAATGCATCAATCTCGTGCAAACAAGAATGGGATATGATCCTAAATCCAAAACTAAATTTGGTACCTTCAGTTCCTGTCATCCGATGTCGACTGGTTGTTAAAGCAAATTTACAGTCTGTTTGGGCCTCTGGTGGATGAGCCAAAAAGCACTTTTTGCGTAGACAAAAATACTTCTGTTTATTTTTTTATGGTGTTTAAAATTGTGTTAAGCAGTGAAGGAGGAGCAAATGCGATAAATAAAAAATAGACAAAATTGCCCACAACTAAAAGTGATTCTCGGAAAATCCCCTTTCATTAAAATAATTCTCACAGCAGCAGAAATTTCATGGCAGCACCAGACACACGCTTACATTAGTAAAGCTAGAATGATTAACTCAGTTCTCCCACAGTCCATGTAATGCTGAAGCAGAAAAAGATGAACTCAGTTCCCTATTGTCATGTCTACTGCTTTTATTAATAAGAGATCACTGCTAAGTCTTTGGTGCATTCTTCCATTTATACATGCTGCTAATCACATGAGTGAGTAAAAACTTATGAAAAGACATAATAAATAAACAAATAAACTGACTGAGTCAAATACTTTTTGAGTTTTAGGTAATATTTGCCTCAATCATTCAACTACACTCGATGGAGGAATGCTGATATTTCCATCATTCCACAAGAAATACAAAGCAACCTTGTCAGGTTGTACAGAGTACACAAGATACTCAAAACAGAACATGTTTTTGCAAAGCACTTAGCCAAGAAATTTGAAAAGCATATTGAATGTGGTGCAACCAGTAAAGCATTATATGAATGTTATAAGGAAATCAACAAAACATGAGGCTCATACCTTAAAGCAATAACGAATACTCATCTCAACTGAACTGAGGCTCTTCCTTTCAAGACGCATCTTAATCCTCCGTCCTTCATCCCGATAATAAGTATTTGCTAATTCTGAGAATGCAGTTGCCAGCCTGCAATGCAATTAAAACTAACAAATATGAAAACTGAAAAGTGGGAAAAAAAGAGAAGGCCATCTAATCTGGATACTCAAAAAACCAACATACTTATTGAGGGATTGTTTTAGTTCCACCGCATCATCTGGGACAAAGATAATAAGGTATTTGGAATCTACTTCAGCACGCTTCCGCAGAGCAATCATACGGTCTTCAGTGATGTCCTCTGCACTAATTCATACTACAAATTACTTAAAAAATATTTCTAAATTCTAATTACCTAAAATTTTGAAGAAAGAATAGAGTGATGGATCTGCAACACATGTTTCCCATGCTTTTACAGAAAAAACAAATAAACAATAAATCATATCTAGATAATAATGTCTGGCAGCAAAATAGTTGTTATAATTGCGACCAATAATTCAAATTCATTTGAAATTGAGACTCTTAATTTGACCATGATTAGGATTTCAAATTTGACTATGATTAGGATGTAAAATTCGATTGTGATTGGAATTTATCTCAATTGAAAAATTATTTTCTTAGTTCATCTTCTGATTAGGATATTAATGTGTACATTTACAGATGAGTTTAGATCTATAAATAGGTGCTCAATGCCCTAGAATTAGTGCAACTATATCACTACTATTGTACCAATATTATCGCAGTTATATTTTGTTCTTTATGTCCGTAATTTTTCTCGATTTAGGTTTCCCACGTTAAATTCTATGTTCGTTTGTGTGGTTGATGGTTTGATCGTGATTTGTTTTCAATCCAATAATCATCACAAACTGGGGCACCAAATCATACCTCTTCTGGAGTTTTCTTATCAATAGCAAAGGAAGGAGATCGATTCACCAGAAAACATGCCATGTTTGCAGCTCGAAAACACTAGAGATTGAGTTATAGGTTTTGTTGATTCTAATTTTGCAGGAGATCCTAACAAGAAAAGATCACTTACTGGGTAGTTTTCACCCTTGGTGGTTGTGCTATTAGTTGGAAGGCTACCTTACTTGCTACCCTGTCTATTATAGAAGCTAAATGTGTGGCAATTACTGAGGCTATTTACGAAGTCATTTGGCTGAAAGTGTTGATTGGTGAAATCAGTGAGAATCTTCAAGACAATACAGTCTATTGTGATAGTTGAAGTGTTATTTTTCTTACTAAAGATCAGATGTTTCACGAGAGAACAAAGCACCTTGATGTGATATATCATTTTATTTGAGATATTATTGCTCGTGGTGAAGTTACTGTGAGAATAATCAGCACCCATGATGATCCTGCAAATATGTTGACCAAGTCCCTGCATATTGCAAAGTTCAAGCACTATGTGGATTTGGTTGGTATTTGTCATGGAAATTAATTCTCTATGATTTTGTTGGAAAAAAATAATTATGAATAATTTCATATTTGAATTTCGTATCAAGGTGGAGCTTGTCAAAATTGTGACCCGAAATTTAAATTCATTTGAGATTGTGACTCCTGATTTGACCTTGATTAAGATTTCGAATTTAACTATGATTAGGATGTCAAATTTGATTGTGATTGGGATTTATCTCAATTGAAGATTTATCTTCTTGGCTCATATTCTAATCAATATATAATTTCCTTTGTACATTTACAGATAAGTTAGGTCTATAAATAAGTGCTCAATACCCTGAAATTAATGCAGCTATATCACTATTATTGTACTAATATCATCATAGTGATATTTTGTTCTTTCTACCCATGATTTTTCTCGATTTGGATTTTTCACATTAAATTGTGTGGTTGTTTGTGTGGTTGATGATTTGATCGTGATTTGTTTTCGATTCTTAACAATTGAATAGATAACTAATGCAGGATTCTCAGACTAGTAAAGAAACAAGGAATTTCGCCACAAAAATTGATCATTACCACCCAGCAGGAGCTACATTCAGGCAATTTTGAAGAATATTTTGCTCTTAAGAAAAATATGAGCACATAGAGCAGGTAACAGGATCATATATCATCTTGATTTATTTTTTTTTTAGTTTCTGGTTGGTACTTGAACGTTCAGGAACCCTGATCGAGAAGACAGAGAAACTATATCGTTAAGGTATAAGAGAAATTACCTTTAGAAGTAGAATGCCCAACCAGAACCAGAACCAATTTGATATTCCTTCCTCCAATCTCAGTTCTGTAAGTACGCATACAAAGATTAACAGAAATGCACGCAATCAAACAGTTAAAATGAGTGAAGATTCACAAGAGACACACTGATACGAGGTAAGGCCATCTTACTTGAGGTTGTCGAGATCGGTGCAGACCTGTAGCCACTGCGCGGGGTCGCCGGAAATGTGATCGGAGCTGAACAGGGCCGCGACGACTGCCGGAACCCTAGTGCGGTGCTTGAGCAGCCAATCCCTCCTCAAAATACCGGCGGGATGCGCGGAATCGGAGGGCGGCACCTTGGGGGCCTTGCCGAAGACGGAGATCTTGGAGAAGTCAGGAAGTGCTAGGGTATTGATAGGCGGCTGCCCCGAGTGGAGATGCGTCGAGATTGCCGTGTGAAGTTCCGCACACCCTACCAGCGCCACCAGCGCCACCGGCGGAGTTCGCAGCTCCTCCGGATACTCTTCCATCTCCCCTTCTCTCTCTCTCTCTCTGTGGTTCGTCCGCCTGCCCGCTGGATGTGTGTTTTTTGATCTGTTGAAAATGGAAGAAACAGTTTAATTCGTCTCGTTGTGCGGGGAAATTAACTGTTTAGACGTGGTTGCACCTGAAATAGGATTAGGAAAGGGAAATTATATTTACAGTCTAATGTTTTGCTTACAGTAATCACATTTAAATATAATTAAAATAATTTTAAATAAAAACTTATTTTTGTCATGTGTTTTTGCACTCACCCCTCTTCCCTTCTCATCGTTGGCCGCCCCCATCATCTTCTTTGTTCATTGTTATCGCCAACTTATTTTCTTAACAATGACGCATACGTCATCATCTCCATTCAAGTGTGTTTAGATTTGACTAGTGTCATTTTCATTTATCATTGTTGATTACCTCTTTCTCTATGTTGTCATCGTCAATGGGAGCAACGCACATCCATCATCGCCATCATCTTTGTTCGAGGCGTTCAAGCGCCCTTGAACCCAAGGCTTCGCAACCTCGAACCCTTGGGTTCAGCCTCTAGGGTTCAAGTGTGATGATGGTGGTCGCATTCGTCACAGTCATCGGTAGAAGTGATATGGCCGTCGATGATGGGGGATCGTGTTCCTCGCAGCCACTGGTGATGATACACAGACACAATTGAAAAATCGAAACAAGAAACCCACACCCACACCTACAATCAATTAATTAATTAATTTATCTTTTTTTACCTGTTTAGTTGGTTGCCTAGAAAATGAAAGATTTCGAAATATGCGTAGCCTCTTAACGTGTACAGTTGCTGCGTCGTCCATGAGTTTATCAGCAACATCTCATCGTGACAAGGCATCATTATCATCGATTTGATGTTCAATTTGTTGATAGATGCGTACCCGGCGTAAACATCCCCAAACCTTGGGGTTCGAGTGCGATGATGGCAACTGCGTTCATCGTGGTTGCTTGTTGTTGCCATCTTCTTTTTGCCATGGCCACCGTCTTCTCCATGGGAGCCGTCAGTGCCCACTTGTTGTGTGTGGGATGGTTGTGTGTGTGTAATGATAAGGGTATTTTTGAAAAATAATAGGTGCAAAGAATAATAAGGATGAGTGTAAAGAGTAAAGTGTAAAATTTTAATAAAAAGTTAATTTGGATAGCAAAACACATAGCTGCAAATAGAATTTCCTTTATCAATACCATTTTTACCATTATGCCACGAAAACTTTATTGGATTTATCTCATCGGTAGACTCATGAACAAGATTTGGTTGTTATTGGACCTCCTTATTTTTGTTTCACTTCTGGTGGGGGATCAAGTCTAATCTCATAGATTGGCTCAATAAGATTGCATATCACTATAGTGTTATTGTCATCTACTCTCACTATAGATTACTTATCATTCATAACATTTGATGGAATTAAATTATCATAAATCTTTGACTGCATTATAATAGAGAGGTGGCATATATTGTGACTAAAAATATAAATAAGTCTGTAAATAACTTTATTTATATTTGTTGTAAATATAATTAACCCCATTTAAAATTCCATCAATTAAAATATGTATGAACATTCATCATTGAAAATATAGACGTAAAGTTTATTTTAATATTTATTTTATCAAGACAAGATGTGAAATAGATTAATTGGTGACTCATTTAAATCTTTAGTTATAACATTCATGTCATCTTATGATGTAAGCCATTAACGACCTGTTTGATTGGCTATATTTTTCATGAGAAATAACTATTTTTCATGTAAATTATAGTTTTGATGGTGTTTGATTAGCAATATTTTCTAGATAATTTCAATTTTCATCTTTTATCACGTGACCCCTAATTCCCATTTTTGCTGGAAAATCAATTCTTAGGGGGGCTGGGAAAAGAAATTCCAGGGAAGAAGAAAAAGAAAAGTTGAAGCACGAAAGAGAAGAAGATGGGAAGCGTGGTCACGAGGAGGAAAGGAAACGCAGTTGGCGATGACAGCCATGGCCAGTGAAGATCGACCATCAACAATGGGCAACGAAGATGGCAGCGGCGACGATGGCCGCTGCAACTGGAGCTGGTGGCAATAGGGGGAGGCAGGGAGAAGAACTAGGTTTGGGAGGGGGAGAGAAAGAGAGAGAGAGAGATTGGTAGCTTACCACAAAAGCTTTGAAAATGAGTTGGTCCTTCCATGGCAACACCTCATTGGAGTCGAAAATCCGATCGACGAACGCCTTATTGACCTCATCTCCTTCCTCTAGCGCTTTTTTTATTTTCTAGGTCCTGATGGGAGAAGGCAACAATGGCGGCGATGCTTGCTTTAGCGATGACGGCGATGGGAGAAGGTAGCGATGGTAGCGATGCTTGCTCCAGCAATGGCTGCAATAGGAGAAGGTAGCGATGGCGGCGATGGGAGAAGGTAGCGATGGCGGCGATGGGAGAAGGTAGCGATGGCGGCGATGCTTGCTCCAGCAATGGCGGCAACAGGGGAAGGTAGCGATGGCGGCGATGGGAGAAGACATGGCAGCATGGTCTAGTGCTGCTGAATCTCTCCATTCTCCAGCGATGGCGACGATGGAGAATAGCAGGGCGAAGAACTGGGTTTGGGAGGCAAGGGAGAGAGAGAGAGTTAGGAGAAGGCAGGGAGAAGACGGAGGTGGGTTTGGTGAGAAAATTACATAGAAAACAAAATTCAATCAAACACTTCTACTTTATAATTTCCATGTAAATAAGTTCTAGGTAATTGAATTGCTTAGAACTTATTTTCTTTCTATGTAAATTCCATGGTTGCAATCAAATAGGCCCTAAGTGTTAGATCTCAAATTTTACTACATATACTCATTATTTTGCATTTCTTTTTACATGAAAGTTATATAATTGCCCTGACCCTCTAATAACTATTACCTTACACCCTTACTTATTGCTATTTAGTTTTTAATTCTACAATTTTTTGTGCCTTTGATTGTCCAAACACTCTTGCCTTGTCCCAGCCCTCAACTTTAAGTATTGAAAGATCTTTTTAAACAATCCTTATGTAAACTTGACAAGTTATTTTGTAAAGAACTCAAATTAATGTGTAACATTTTTCATTAAGTGATAAGAAGGATCAGAATAACTTACTCTAATGAGTTTACGTGAACTTCCTATGAGTCACTCATCTTTGAGCTTCTCCAGCTCAAATAAGCTTAACCCGAGAGTTATTTGCCTACATTCAGCTCAAAAGATATCTAACTAGTGTTGTTTCATTCTTTACTTATTCTCGATATATACTATCATTCTCTGAGCTCTTGGGGTATTATATTTTCCCTCTTTGAGCACATGACGTCCTCGTCATACAATCTTACAACTAATCCCAGATCTTCTCCCTTTTTGAGATGCCATCCTAGAATCCTGCCAGAAGCCACTTCTTGTATAGGCCCTTGAGCCTCGGTGCCATTCCCCGCTCTCATCGGACCGTATTCACCAAGGGTCATGTAATATCCCAAATTTTCTAAAGGGCTCAAGAGTAATTTTAATTTTGGCTATAGGTGAAATTATCAACAGATTATGGGCTAAAGTATAATTTCTTTCAATTATCAATACCGAATCAACTGCAGGGAATGGCCCGGAGTATAATTGTCTAAAGAAAATAATATGGACTTGATAAGTGCCCCAAGATAGAATTTATGGTATTAAAAGAAATCGGAATCAAGACAATTTTCGATATAGCTTCGATTCAGGCTAAAAAATTTAATCATCATATGGGACTCCTGGGAAGTCAACGGAACCCTAAGGGGGCTCCGATTTTACGTAAAGATCAACCCTGAAGTGGTTTTAGGATCAAACAAAGGTCTGGTGAAGGCGCATGGATAAAATCATTCTTATCGAGTAAATTTTAAGTTATTAATTTTAGATTTTCAACATTGTGATATAAATTAATTTGATGTTTGAAAGTGTAATTGTAAAAAGATAATTGACTCAAATGGATAAGGATTTAGGATTTATATGTGTGATTTTTTCTAGAAGTATAGTGTAATATATAATATATATTATACACTTATATATATATATATACACGCACGAATAGGAGGCCATGCCTCTACAACGCTACAGCCATACTTCTGCATCTGAGATTTGCGCAAGATTGGAGAAAATGGTAGCATTAGATTGAGATTAGATGTAATATATAATTTATACATACATGAATATATACACGTTCGTGAAAAGCAAACAATGACTGCCTATAAATAAACAGAGAGTTTGGCTGAGAGAGGGAGGAGAAGTAGAGAGAGAGAGAAAAGGCTGGAACCAAAATGGGCAGTGGCCATGGCAGCCACGAACAGCGCACGAGCAAGCGGCGACCCAAGGTGGCTGCGGCCGAAGCATCGGTGATCGAAGAAATGACCGGTGGTAGTAGCGGCGGGCGCGAAGGCAACACGGCGAAGGCGACGTGGTGGAGTTGGGCATGGTGAAGCTCTGTTCGTGCGTTGCAGGTAGTAGGGAAGAAAAAGGAGGAAGCAAGGAGAAGAAGAAAAGAAAATGGAGAAAAGAGAAGAAACATAGGAAAAAATAGGATAATGATTTTGAAAAATCTTATAAAATTCTAAGAATTAATTTGGGGTTAGAAGAGCATACCCGGAGCCAAAAAATTAATTAGGCATGCATTTCGAGGTCAGGACATGTATATCGAGGAAGCTTGAGAAAATAAGTTAAGTTGAGTAAAATTTCTTAAAAAAAATTAAAAAATTAAAAAATTAAGAAAATTATTTTACGAATTGTTATAGAGAAATATTTGAAAAATATTTAATTTGAATTTATTGAGGAAAATATGAAAAAATAGAGGAAAGTTATGAGAAAATTTAGGGAAAATAGGATATTTATATCTTTATGATATGCAATGTATGTTGAGGATTTGAATTGAGTACGTTAGAAGCCTGGCACGAGAATCAAGATGTTATGAAAAACATTCGAGGTAAGTGATATTACTCAACTAAATTTAGTTTTATGAAAAAAAATGTTTGGTTTGTAAGTGGTTCTGACTCAAAATCCAATTTTATGTAAATAGTTTTATCATGTTGTCATATCTTGACGTGGATATATCATGTAGATTGTATTTACATGCTATGATGAAATGTGTATACAATTATGATGATATTATTGATCATGCATTGCACAAGGTTTGGAATTATGACTGGCACCGCTGCTCTACCAATGATGTACCCATACATCTTGGTCTGATAAGAAGACTGTAAAAATGGGGAGGAGCAGTTGGGTGCGATCGACTCAAATTAAATGAATGATGACATTTTGTATTTTGTATTCATACACGAAATATGTTTATTGTACCCTTACTTAGATGATTCATTGTCTAACTTGGGCTTGCCATTGGAATATTCAAACGTTCCAGATGGAGATTGTAGAATAAACGAGGATGAATGAGACATGAAATAACATTTAACAAAATACATGATGTAATGTTAAGTTCTACTACTTTGAATTTTGAACGTTTTGAGGAATAATGATGTATAACCTTATTATTAGTTAATATTAAAGTTAAAATTCGATTCTAGTTTCCAAATTTGATGTTTATGATGATTATCTTTCGAGATAAATGTATGAAAATTTTGAGATAGATATGAGAAATGATATGCTTTTAACATTAATTTTGAAGAAAAAAAAATTATTATCTCAAAATTGTCCTAAATTATAACACGTCCGAAAAAATGGGGTGTCACAATTATTCTAATAGTCTTCATGAGATGGCATTTGATGGTTACAATTTAATTTTTATTTTTTAATAAAATTAAATAAAGAGGAATCTTGGCTTAATGATAAAAGTGGTCTTAAATTTACTGGAAGATGTCTTAAAGAAATAACTCTTTTTATTGTTATGCTTTTTAGTCTTTTTAAGCAACATATATAAATTATATTTTGAAAAATTACTTTTTAAACAAATGCAAAAATGACATCTTTGCTTATCTAATGGCATAGATTATTCTCATATATCAATTTTAATATAATTTTTTTCTACAAATATATTGTAAATTTGAGTTAGTTGGATCTTTCTTACTTATTGTATTTACCAAAATACAAATAATGTAATTGGTTTTTTCCCTACAAGAAAGATAAAAGATAACTTTTTGCCATTTTTCTTTTGAGAGAAAATTTAATGGTACCCTAATACCATATCGCCACATAAATATAGGAAAATTTTTAAGCAAAACTCTTGAGTAAATAAAAATATATTAACCATCTTTGTATTTGTAAAACTAATACACAGCTCTTTTATTGTTCAATTGATCATTTTATCTTTATATTTAAACTACTTTATCTCTTTATTTCTTATATTTTTCTCTTTTTTTTTCTTCATGTTAACATCTAGCGCGATGGCTATTATTCTATTATCTCTCCTCCCATCCCCTCATCATCTCTCTTATCTCCTTTCTTATCCATGGAATCATTATTGGGGTTTATGACAATAGAGTCCCCATTGTTAAGGAGGTTACATAACCCAATCGATAATGAGGTTTTGCCCCTCTTATAGATGGGGGGTTTTGCCCCTTTTATAGAGATACTTGATGGGAGGGAGAGCAAATAACAGACAAATGAGAGAAAAAGAATGGCCAAAGAGGAAGAGTAGAAGACGATGTGGCTTCTTCTTCACAGTGAAGTTGGTCTTCAAGCAAGTATATTTTCCTCCATTGATTTCTATTGGTCTTTCCATCAATTCTCCTCACTCTCTCTCTCTCTCTCTTTATTTCTCTCTACATTGGGTTCCATTAGACAAGGCTGACCAATTATATATTTTTATTATATTAAATGAGAATAAATTATTCCATAAATCAATTAAATTCTATACATTAGTATAAAAGTGTCAATAAAAAAAGTTCAAGTATACATGTATAGAGAATACTATTTATAACCTATTTGAATATTATAAATTATATAACATTAATTACAAAAGACCAAGACCATTGTGATGGTAGCTCGGCAGTTGGGGAGGCACTTATTGTCTTTGGTGGTTAGAGATAGATTTAAGAGTTTATGCTATATAGTATAATGTGATTAATGTGACAACCTCACCTTTACAAACAGTAAAAATAGCTCAAACTAAACATTCTTTATGGAGAAAGAAGTCTTATAGTCAGTTCTAGCCAGAGTTGTCACGTTAGTCATTTCATATCTTTTACAAAGAGGAAAAAAAAAGTTAAGAAATAAACACTCATATATATATATATATATATGTATGAGCAATCAACAAATTATATCCAAACGTGTAGCATGCATGGTTTCTAACTTATATGAGCAATCAACAAACATGTTAAAGCTATGGGCATGCAATTAACGATCAATTAAATAATTAAGACATTTGGACAAATATTCGACTAGAACCCGCAACACAACATGGAAGCAGCTTACAGTGTCCAAAATTCTTATTATAGAGGATCAAACTATACTTGCTAGGATGTATTATGGCCCTCCATTAATGGTTCAAAACGCCTAGACGGGGACAAAATCTACAGCACATAAATAATGCTCTAAAATGTACTCCACGGCCATAAAATATATATATAGCTCTCTCTCTCTCTCTCTCTATATATATATATATATATCCACTCAATACACAAGAAATCCACAAGAGATAAACTGCCTTATCAGAGTTGATGTTATACACACACACACAAACACGTTAACCTTAGCCAATATTTGTTTGCAGAAAGCATCAGAGGAGGAGCAGTGTCACCCTTGTAATTAATATAATAATGCTACATTCTCCTTCAGGCAAACATATGCTGAACATGTAAGCCCGCAGAAATAATAGTATATTAAAAACCAAAGAGGAGCATAGAGAATCTTATTCCGATCTTTGTCGAGCAATATGAATATTATCTGCACAGATAACATTATTGAGGATCTAATGCAGCTTATTTTAGCACAGGCTTTTAGTTCAGGTGGTCGAATGGATTCCATTCAGTCCAATCTCTTTGCCAGCCAGTGGAAGCAAATTAAAGCGGTTTTCATCGAAGGGCCCCCCTTCAACAAGGCCTTCATGAATGATGAATCTGTTAATCATTTATTCCTGTTCCGTGAGGTAAGTTGGAGCTTGTGGTGTGAGGTATTCCTGATTCTATTTTGGATCTATTTGATCAATGGGGAAGATTTGCTGCTGGGGGAAAGGCTTCAAAGAGCCTGGTATTCTCCGTTTATGGTATCATGTGGACCCTTTGTCTAGAAAAGAATAAGAGTGGTTTTTGAGAATGCACAACCGCCTCCTCCTGATCTTTTTAGGCTCTCTATCACTCGTATCGATCTTTTCTATTGGATTCAAGCTTTGGGATTCATCCTTGTCGTACAGTTGCTCACAGCTTCTTCTCAATGTTGAGCTTTTGCGTCATTGGTAGAAATAATGGTTGCTTGGGTTGGGGGGTTTCTCATAAGATTGTTCAGCTTAATTAATTTGGGGTGCCATTGGAGTTGATCTGGTACTACTGGCCGCTGTTGTGGGTGATATTAGAGTTGGCCTGCTTACCTTCTAACTGGCTTGGCCATGGCTTTTGGGAGTGATTTTCTTATTCATTTACTCAGTGGCCAAGTCTTTCTTCTCCTTCATGCATTGTTTAGTTTATGTTCGTTTTTTATTGTCAGAATCACTGTACGTAGTATCTTTAAGTAATATATATTAATTTCGCCTTCTTTCAAAAAAATAAAATAAAATTGTTGTCCTGTTGCATGAAGTGCCTTATGCTTTGTTGGTTGATGCTTGTGATCATGGGAAAAGAATGTTTTTCAGTGGCATCTTGTGAAGCAATGAATGTTGCTGCAGCTGGATGTGTTGTCCAGATGGACATATATAGACTTTAGTAGTTATTCTGCCTCATGATCTCATTTATTTATTATCTATAAACGATCAACTATGAGGACTACAAAAATATATATAGATGAATTATTAAAATATAAAATAACAATGTATCAAAAGGATAGATCTCTCTATCTCTATTTTTTCTTTTTTTGGTCCCTTTAATAAATGTGATACTCACCACTGTTAAGTTGGAATCAACTTTGTCTTAATAGGTCCTCTTATATATATGAACCCTTTCAAAGGAGAATGTGAAACGCCACACCAAAAGGTTGAAAGTGAAGTGATATAAAAGTGTCCACTAGACATATATATTAGATATGATTTGAGGTTGATTCTTGTTTCAAGTGCCAAGACTCACTTCCTGTGAAACCCAAGCAGCATGTGTTTGCAGAAGTGGTGGAGATTAACACTTAATTATATAAATATATATCGAACTCTAGTTTTATCTTTGTCTATGTGACATGAAAATTATAGGATTTTATTTATTTCAAAACCTTAATATAAAGTATTTTTTTTTTTTACTCTGTTTCCTATTAAGACCATAATTTTTTTTTTTAGTTAACGTATCATCACGAGCACTCCCACTGTTCGACTCCATAATTACAACAAGAGAGATAAATTAGGCAAGTTGTTACAAACAAACAGAGATAGCAAAATCTCCAAACACACACACACCGTCAAAATCCCACAGATGAACTCACACGAACTGAAAGATAAACGCAAAGCAATATTGACAGTATTTAAAACATAAACAAGAAACAGGAGGCACGAGATTTTATAGTGGTTCACCTCAAAATAGGGCTACGTCTACTTGAGCTCTGGTGAAAAGAGCTCACTCCACTAAATAGATTCAATCTGATTACAGCGTAAAAACGATAACAAACAACCCTGATTTTCTACACTATAAGCCACGAAATCACTTACAGATTAGGAGCTTACCTTAAACAAAAACAAAATCAGGAACGCTTAAAGAAGACGATCTATACAGCATTTACAGAGAAAGAACGAGAGAGAGAGCAAGAAGAAAAAAAACCTAGAAAAGTGACCGACTCTCAGCAGACCCCCTCAATCAATTTCGTCTTCAATGCTATCAGAAAACGACAATCTCGAGGCGTGATATAAATGAAATGAATGGCTCGGATTGCCTCAGGAAAAGCAGCGCCAAAGGTTTGGATCAAGTCGTGCAAAAGAGATAGCAGTAGATAAAACGACAAAGACCACAAGTTATGAGCATTGGGCTGGCCCAAGGTGGCTGCTTCTTGTGGCCCTCCAGTGGGCGCCCAAAGGGGCAGCCCAGGTTGCCACAAGAAACCCCCCAGCCATGGGCCTCATTTTATGTTTCATAATATAACAAACTCCACCTTGAAACATCAAATGACTAAGTAATCAAATATGAAAATATAAGAAAGCATGCTACAATTCTCACCTTCACAGCTCTTGATGACCAGAAATTAGCCATCATCGATATGCAACAATTTTAAGCAATGCTTAAATTTAGTTGTAGTTAATACCTTGGTTCCCATGTCAGCTGGATTGTTGGCTGAAGATACTTTCTGAATTCCCACAGTTCCGTTGGCTATCATTTCTCTTACATAATGATACTTCACATCCACATGTTTGGTCCGATCATGATACACTGGATTTTTGGACAAGTGGATGGCACTTTGGCTATCCGAGAAAACCATCACTTTGCTTTGAAGCAAGTGAATTTCCTATAGTATGCCTTGAAGCCATATGGCTTCCTTAAAGGCATCTGTTACAGCCACATACTCTGCCTCTGTTGAGGACAGAGCTACAAGAGGCTGTAACTGAGACTTCCAGCTTATACAATTTCCACCCAAAGTAAAAAAAGTAAGCAGTGGTGGATTTTCTGGAGTCTCTATCTCCAGCAAAATCAAAGTCTACATAACCAACAAGATCAAGAGTATCAAATCTTTTCTTAAAATTTAAACCAATGCATGCAGTACCATTTATGTACCTAAGCAAATGTTTTAAGGCATCCCAATGTGTTTTACCAGGGTTAGACATATATCGACTGAGTAATGAAATTGAATATGCAAGGTCTAGCCTAGTGCTTATCATTGAGTACATAATTGTTCCAATTACATTTGCATAAGGGACATTTTCCATTTCTATTATTTCAGAGTTGGATGTAGGACATTGTAATTTTGATAAAATAAAATGTCTTGCCAATGGAACTATGACAGTTTTACAGTTTCCCATTCCAAATTTATGAACAGCTTTCACCATGTAATCATGCTGATGTATCTTAAGGCTATTGTTGCTTCTATTTCTCTCAATCTTCATTCCTAGTATTTTCTTAGCATGACCTAAGTCTTTCATGTCAAACACTGAATTTAACATAGATTTTAACTCATTAATCTTTGACTTAGATTTGCTAATAAGAAGGATATCATCTACATAAAGCAGTAAATAAACAGGAATATCTGTTAGTATAAAATAGAAGCAATTGTCATATTGACTTCTAATAAACCCAGCCCCTAGAACAAAATTATCAAATTTTTTGTACCATTGTCTTGGGGCCTGTTTTAAGCCATACAAGGATTTTTTCAGCAAACAAACATGATCAGGTTTTTTAGACACAACGTAACCATTTGGCTGAACCATGTAAATGTGTTCATCAAGGTCTCCACGTAAAAATGAAGTTTTAACATCCAATTGTTCAAGTTCTAAATCAAATTGAACTACTACTGCAAGCATCATGCGAATTGTCTTAAATTTGACCACAGGAGAAAAAATTTCAGTGTAATCTAACCCTTCCCTTTGTGTGAACCCCTTAGCTACTAGTCTTTCTTTATATCTAATAGGGTCATCAAGAGATATACCTTCCTTTAATTTGAACAGCTACTTACATTGGATCAGTTTCTGATTTTCTGGACGAGGGACAAGTACCCAAGTGGCTGCACTCTCACCCTGCAATTAAAACATAATAAGAACAAATCATAATAAAACTTTTATATTTGTTTTATTTTAGTGAGAGGTTTATACTCGCCAGTGTACGAGTGCAGTTGTAGTCCAAATTTAAATTTATATTTTCTGGATGAATCCAGGTCGTCCACTGAGAGATTTATTTATGGCAAAAGAAAAAGAATGTCACACACACGCACATGCATTTGGACAAATTGGAAACAAGATTTTTTTATGAGTTTTTTTTAGACAACAGATACTAGAAAATAAAGTAAGGCAGAAATTGAAATAAACATTAAACCTAAAAATATGAATTTGGATAGTGCTTGAGTTAAGACGATTTCAGTACCAACCCGTTGATTCCCAAATTTTAGCATAAAAAAATTAGCAACATTAATTTAATTTCAGATATGAGGGTTTGTTATTAAATGCAATTAGAGATGATGATAGTTCTAGATTAAGCAATCCCCATACATGATATGCGAGATTCTAATTTAAGCAACCACCATAAATCCAATTGCAATTAATACACAAAACAACTAAATTAATCATCTGGGTTTAGGTATGATAGCGTTTCCAGTTCTAGTAACTCTCATACATGGCATGAAAGCTCTAAGTTAGGCTTACGCTCCAATCCAAACCTAGTGATTTTTTAATAATTAATACACACTCATACTGAAATTTAAATTAATGTTACTTATTTAAAGCGCAGCTTTCTTTGGGAATCATTGGCGTTGGACACTGTCATTGCCTTAACCCAAGATTAGATTTAACTACTCATTTTTATTTGAAAGTTAATTGACAGAAATTTAAATGACGTAATTTAAATAACAGAATTTAAATGACAAGAAATTTAAAAGCATAAACTAACCGGCCATTTAGGCGGTGGATAATTAAATGACAAGAATTAAAATTGCAGAAATTTAAAGGCATAAACTAACCGGCCATTTAGGCGGTGAATAATTAAATGACAAGAATTAAAATTACAGAAATTTAAAGGCACAAATTAACCGGCCATTTAGGCGGTGAATAATAAAGTAATAATAAATGACATAAGAATTTAAAAGAAGAAAGAAAAAAAAGTAAGATTATAAGAGAAAGTACTAAAGAAAATGAGAAAGAACAAGAACAATTCTCAAAGAGAGAATTATAAGGAAACAACTAAACTTTTATTCAAGAATAATAACCACACTTACAAATGCAATCAAGTGAGCTATTTATAGGCCACAAGATGCAATACAAACCACACAATTTCAATTATTCAATTAGACATAATTATATTTAATGGGCACTCACACACTTAAAGTTAAATGGATTTTAGCTATAATACACACCTAATATTAAATGGATTTTAGCTAAAATACATACCTAATAAAGCGCTCATAAAGTTAAATGGATTTTAGCTATAATATCCACCTAATAGTTAAATGGATTTTAGCTAAAAAACACACCTAATAAAGCTCTCACATAAAAAATAAAAATAGATTTCTATAAATTGGTTTTTAATCTTCATTAGGATTAAAAATAATCCTTGGGCCTTCTCCAAATAATATTTTCCATGGGTTGCTCAAATTGGGCCTTAATTCTTCATGGGCTTGAATTCTTCATGGACTTTAATTTTTCATGGGTTTGATTTCTTCATGGATTTGAATTCTTCATGGACTTGATTTCTTCATGGACTTAAATTCTTCATGGACTTTAAGTCTTCATGAGCTTGAATTCTTCATGCCTAAAAAAATAAAAATAATTTAATGTTATTAATAAATTATATATTATATATATGTATTACACATGGCACATATATATATTAGATTATATTATATATATATTACATGCATGCATATAATGATATATATGTATTATATATAATTTTATATATTATTATTATTTACTTTAGAACTTCATTTCATTCATCTTTCAATTTAAATTTACATATAACCATAAAATATATATTAATATCTAATTTAAACCATATTTAAGATCGAAAGAAGGGTATAATTATAACAAAATTTTTATAAAATTAACCACTAATCACCAAGTTCCATTTTCCATCAGAGAGGCCATTTCCTCATCCATGGCTTGTTGCCATTTTTTACTTTCCTTTGAGCTGACAGCCTCCTCATAAGAGGATGACTCACTGCTCCTCATCTCAACACCTGTCACTAGGGCACAAAACACCAAATCTGAGAAAGCATACCTTGAAGGTGGTCTTATAGACCTCCTACTTCTATCTCGGGCAAGTTGGTAGTTTTCCAGATTATGTTGAGGGGTGTCATATTGCTCCACCTCAATTTATGTTTCATCATTTTGTTCCTCATGATTAGATTCATGATCAGAGGTCTAGTCTAAGTTTGATGTGGGTGAAGGGTCTCCTTCAGATTGAAGGTCTGGTATAGGTGGAGCATTAGGAGGATTGTTATCTATAACTTGATGCTCCACCTCTATTTGGGTATCTCCTAAACTGGTGAAATTATCTGTGTCATCAGTTTTAGATAATTTGCAAGGGAAGACTGATTCATTAAATATAACATCTCGGCTAATGATAATTTTTACACCCTTAGATTGTCTTTCCCATAGCCTATATCCCTTAGTTCCTTCCTAATACCCAACAAAAATACATTTAGTGGATCTAGGTTCCAGCTTTCCTTCTGACTGGTGAGCATAGGCTTCACAGCCAAAAGTTCTTAAGTAGTTTAAGTTTAGTTTCCTTCCAATCCACTTTTCTTCAAGACACTTTAAATTAAGGGCTGTGGAGGGACTTCTATTTACTAGGTGTGAAGCTGTTGCTAAGGCCTCTCCCCAAAAGGATTTAGGCAAATCATATGTGAACAAAAGGCACCTCACTTTTTCAAGGAGGGTCCGGTTCATTCTTTCAGCCACCCCATTTTGTTGGGGTGTATTCCTAACAGTCTTATGCCTGTTTATTCCTTGGGAGTTACAGAAATCATCAAACTCTTTATTACAGAATTCTAAATCATTGTCTATTCTAAGAGTTTTAATTCTCCTATCAGCTTGGTTTTCTATTAAGATCTTCCAGGTTTTAAATTTCTCTAATGTTTGATCTTTTGTTTTTAATAGAAAAACCCACACCTTCCTAGTATAATCATCAATGATAGAAAGGAAGTACCTGTTGCCACCATGGGTGGGGACCTGGGAGGATCCCCAAAGATCTGCATGTAAGTACTCAAGGCATGCCTTCGCTAGGTGAGTTCCCTTATGGAAATTCATCCTGTGTTGCTTGCCAAGCACACATGGTTCACAAAAACCGAGGGTCTTAGCAGACAGTGGACCAAGGTATCCTTGGTTTGACAATGCCTGCAAACCTCTCAGGCTCATATGGCCAAGTCTCAAGTGCCACAGTTCAGTCTTATCAGTGTTAACATAGCATGCAGAATTTGATATAACAGAGGAATGAAAACAGCCATTTAAAACATATAAACCATTTTTCTTTAAGCCAGTTAAGATTAATTCATCTTCTTTAAAAACATTCAAGGAACCATTTTCAGCTTTGTATGAGAATCCTAACTCATCAAGAGTACCAAGTGAGATTAAATTTCTTTTAAGGTCAGGGACATATCTTACATTAGTAAGAGTTCTAATTTTGTTGTCATGCAACTTAAGAGTTATGTCACCTCTACCCTAAACATTACAAGAATGGTTGTTTCCCATATACACTATTCCACTTTCTCTGTTATTAAAATTGTAAAACCAGTCAATATTAGGACATATATGGAAAGAACAGCCAGAGTCCATAATCCATTCATTTATAACCGAGCTTGAGGAAACATTAAGCACCTCAGCCAAACAATTAGAACTACTAGCTGCTACTATTACATTACCCCCTTGCTTTTGTTTTTTCAAGTAGTCATAACAATATTTCTTTATATGACCTTCTTTCCCACAGTGGTAACATTTTCACTTTTGTTTTTGTTTTTCCTTCTTTTCCTTCTTTTTTCCCTTATACCCTGACCCATTATGTTATTCAGTATTCACAGTATAATTTCTTTTATCTGTATTTCCTTTAACAAACAAATTGTTGCCAGATTTCTTAGATGTACTAAGTTTTAGTTATCTAGCCTTAATACCAGATATAACAAGTTCCATATTAGGTACTATACTAGTGTAACGTAAAGCATGTTTCACTACATCATAATCATCAGGTAGGGAATTTAACAAAATCATTGCCTCACTAGTATCTCCCAAAGCCTGATCAGTACCTCTCAATAACAAGGTGAGTCTAGTAAATTCATCTATGTTTTCATCCATAGACTTAGATGTATTATCTTAAAGTTAAACAACATGCCTTTTAAATAAACCAAATTTGGAGCAGACATTACAGAATATAAAGATTCTAATCTATTCCAAAGTTCAAGAGGTAGAGATATACCGTCAACCTTACGAATTACTGAATCACCGAGATGGAGGAAAATCAGATTAAAAGCCTCTTCTCTGATTTCATCAGTTCGGGCCAGCTGCTCAGGTGACCATTTCCGGTCATCTGATTCTAGTGCTGTAAGCACTTTGTGATGAGAGAGAAAAACCCTCATCTTCTTTTTTCAACTACCGAAATCCCCCTTTCTATCGAATGTACCGATTTCAAATCGGGTTGTTGTCATTTTCGTAATACACAAAAATTTCACAAAACAAAACCCTAGTTTACTGACTGAGACCTGTACAGCAAACTCACGCTGACAGGCTCTCTTCAGAAAACCCTAGAGTTCTTAAAAACAACACCGACACAGTAAGGAAGGGAAACCCTAGATTTTCGAAAAATAGAGTCGGTCGAGATTTTGACCCTAAAACGTTGGATACGATAAACCAGAAGGCTCTGATACCACTGTTACAAACAAACAAAGATAGCAAAATCTCCAAACACACACACACCGTCAAAATCCCACAGATGAACTCACACGAACTGAAAGATAAACGCAAAGCAATATTGACAGTATTTAAAACATAAACAAGAAACAGGAGGCACGAGATTTTATAGTGGTTCACCCCAAAATAGGGTTACGTCCACTTGAGCTCCGGTGAGAAAAGCTCACTCCACTAAATAGATTCAATCTGATTACAGCGTAAAAACGATAACAAACAACCCTGATTTTCTACACTATAAGCCACGAAATCACTTACAGATTAGGAGCTTACCTTAAACAAAAACAAAATTAGGAACGCTTAAAGAAGACGATCTATACAGCATTTACAGAGAGAGAGCAAGAAGAAAAAAAACCTAGAAAAGTGACCGACTCTCAGCAGACCCCCTCAATCAATTTCGTCTTCAATGCTATCAGAAAACGGCAATCTCGAGGCGTGATATAAATGAAATGAATGGCTCGGATTGCCTCAGGAAAAGCAGCGCCAAAGCTCTGGATCAAGTCGTGCAAAAGAGACAGCAGCAGACAAAACGACAAAAGACCACAAGTTATGAGCATTGGGCTGGCCCAAGGTGGCTGCTTCTTGTGGCCCTCCAGTGGGCGCCCAAAGAGGCAGCCCAGGTTGCCACAAGAAACCCCCCAGCCATGGGCCTCATATTATGTTTCATAATATAACACAAGTTTTGACTCCTAACATAACCACAAATATGAAGGCAACAAGTATTTTTCATTTTTTAGGGTCGTTTTTTATTTATTGAATTATTTTTTAGTCAGAATTCAAATACGAAACTTGAGAACCTAAAGAGCAATATCCTAACACATTCTTCTTTTAGTCGATTAATCCAGTTTGTGGGCCCTATTAAGACCATAATTCTTGATTATGTTTGTTGCATCAGATGATAAGATGTTCCACCTTCTCCCTTGTAAAGTCCAAAGTCCATGAAGGCTGGTAAAACAAGTCAATGATGGCATTTAAGATTACCTCACTCATTGTGTTAAATAAGCATTGACATCAATTTTCGTTTTGACTTTTGGTAAGAATGCTGGGACCTAATTTCTAATGTTTTTTATATATATTTATATAATATATATATATGTGTGTTTTTTTTTAAATAATCTTAAAAATTATGATCGACCTTCTTTGATTACACTATCATTAATCATGATTTATAATATTTTTTTTTAACTCAAATCACCTTGAATTTTTAAAATAAATAAGATAATGTATAGTGAAAATTGTCTTATCAGTCATCAATCTGTCTTGAGGGGCTAACTGTAATTAAACGTTCTATAAAGATTCAGCAGGGAGGACTTTGTGATACAATCATTATTGCTGGCAACTCCTTTCACCTTTCTTGCAGAAATTAACCTCACTCTTTGTACGCTTATTATATGTGGATAAATTCTATGCAAATAAGAATAATAATAGTGTATTGTGAAAATAATAATGTGATTTGGTTAGAAATTATAAAAAATAAATTATAGGTGAAAATTTTATTTTATTGTGTAAGATAAAAAATTAAATTTATGATCTATTGGTGTGAATCTTAACTTATTATAGTCTAACTATTTAGTCGAGAAAATATATTTTAATTTTAGATAAAGTATATTTATTTTAAATTTTATATAATTTTGTTAATTAATAAAAAATATGTCAGAATTGTAATCCTAATTACCATAAATAGTTAATCAGCGTTTAATGTATTTGTTTTTAACATATAAATATTCATATTAATTGGTAATAAATATATTATATTTTAAAATATTCTATTAATTAATAAAGATATTTAAATACTAAAAACTCCTCCTTAACAAATGACCTAAAAACGCCTTAACAAAACTCTTTAGTTAATTACTTTTTGATTTTCTTTTTTTTTTGGGTGCAGAAATGAAATTATAATAAAATAAATTATAAAGAAATACCTCAAAAATCAACACGTCTTTTATATGCTCTCCTCACCCTCTCATATATATATATATATATGTATATATGTTCGTCGTTTTGGGTTGGAAACCCTAAATTTGTTTTTCACTGCCACCTCCTCTATTTTCCAGCAACGCAACAGCCGTTTCAGCTTTTTCTTATTTTTTTCTCTTATTTACTTATGTTTTAAATTGTCTGTGAAAAATGAAAAAGCTCACCAATTTTCAAATTTCCTTTGCTTTTGGCTTCAAAAATTATTGAGAAATAGGAAAATCGGGGCGAATTCGAAACTCAATTTGGAAAAGGGAAGAAAGGCCAAAAAGCAAAATTCGATTTTCGGAAACCCTTTCTCGCTGGATATCGGCTTGATTTTCGATCGAAGTTAGAATTTTGATTTTTGTTTTTTCGTTGTCTTGTCTGAAATTAGGGTTCATTTCCACCTGTTCTTCCTTGCTTCTCCTTGTTCGTGGTCAAACTTCGTGTTTTTTTTTTTTTTTTGGTGTTTGCCAATTTTCGACTTTTTCTCTGTCTGTCTGTCTGTCTGTCTGTCTGGGTTTAGAGGTTGTGAGAGTCTCTGGTTAGGGTTTATAGAATAACAGAAATGTCGACGCTAGAGCCATATGGAGTTGTTCAGAACAATAACAATTCAGAGCCTCAATCTTCTCAACCTTCCGCCGGCTTGATGGCCACTATGCGCTTGGCTTTCAGCGCCGACGGCACGGCGATGTACAAGCCCGTGATGCCGCAAACGCCGCCGCATTCTACTTCGGCGACGCCTCCCCCGCCCTTCCAAGCCGGCGGAGACGCGTCTGCTGTGGCGGTGGCTCCGTTGTGCATTAACGCCACCGGTGGAGAACAGACCAAGAGGAAACGTGGGAGGCCTAGAAAGTACGGTCTTGATGGCACCATGGCTCCCTTCTTGACATCTCCGCCCCCGCGGCAGACGGAGGTTGCTTTTCAGTCAAGCGGGGCGTTGCCGGCTGTCACTTCGCCGCCTTCGGGGAAGAAGCCAAGAGGCAGGCCGCCTGGATCCGGCCGGAAGCAGAATGTTGCTGCCATGGGTAGGCTCTGTCAATACATACATATCTTTGTGCATGCAGATATAGTATAATGATTTATCTATATATATTACCGGATCTGGTTTTCGTTTCTCTTTGGACTTTCGTTGGGACTATTTTAATCTTTCTTGTGGGGCATGGTGTTACCCTTTCTTTCTCTCCTTTTTGTTTTTAATTGGACAATGTATATACTGGGGGCCTGCACATACATAAATGGAACTTCGACTTGGGAATAAAAATATTTGTTACTCCCCAACGTTGTGCATTCAGGGTTCTTCTATTTGTTTATTCATTTATTTATTTTTCTACAGATTTGGACTTTGAGAACTGTCATCGGGCTCTTCGCTACATATCATACGATGCACGTGTAACAGAGGAAGTTATTTACAGGAAAAAAAAAAAAAAGTATATGTACGTATAGAAGAGAAGCTAGAAAAATATATAGAAATAATTTATGAGCTGGATTCATATAGTTGATCCTGGGGATTAATGCTTGATATGTTTGTCATATACCTAGGGTTTAGCCTAGGGTTTGGATTGGAATTTGGAAGAAATCAAGGGGGGAATTAGACTGAAAGGGAGGGAAATGTAGCAAGAAATGGGGAAGGACTACAGACAAAACAGCAAGGAGGGGGAGATTGGAGAGAAATAAGAGGGGATCGGGAGAGAGTTCAAAGGGAAATTGAGAGGGAATTCATGAGAGGGAAAATGATGTGAAGGTGTGTGGATGTGGTAAGGAATTTATGGGATAGTGGGTAGATGGAGGAAAGAAGGGAGATAGCTGAAAAAGTCAAAAGTTTTGCTGTGGGGAACAAAGCTCCTGCTGCTTTGTTTGTTTTTACTCAAGCTGGCCAATTTGAATTTCTATCTATTGTATTGAAGGATGAACCGATTTGGGATTGGTGTCTTAGTAGCTCCTAGTTCTGATACTCACAAACAACCTTTGTCTGAGTATCTCATAGATGTTAAAGGCGCGCCTAGGCACAAGTTCGGCGCCTTAACTGGGCCGAGGCGAGGCGTTTTCTGGGAGGTGCACACCTTGCACGGCGAGACGCCAAGGCGTGAGGTGCGCCTCATGAAACCAGTTGTCAAGTAGCCCGCTGCCCACTGAAACTAGCTCCATTCTCGGTTCCAACCTCCCCTCTTCTCGGTTCCAGCCTGCTCTCGTGAGGTTTTTTACTTGTTTTATTTGATTAGAATTAGAATTAAACAAACTCGATCACAATTGGGTTCAACTTTGGTTTCGACTTCAAAGCGGCGAAGGAGAATATATATATATATATCTGGAGAGTAAGGTTGCTCCATACCTCGGGGGGCGGGGGGGGGGGGCGGGGAAGCCCTCCGCTACCACCACAGATCTCATGAAAAATCCACATTTGGGTCTTGTCCCAAATTATTTGAGCCGGGTCAAATAACGGGCTTCATTCTGGAAATCAAGACATACTTCAACAACTTCTTTATTGATTGTGGACTTGTAGTGTTTATGTGTTTGTTTAGAACTTTGCATGATGATTGGTACTTGTTTGAGTTTGTGACTTTGAATTTGAACTTTGATAATGTTTCTAGTTTAGAATTTGCATGATGAATGAATCAACTTTGATGTTGTTAGTTTAGAATTTGAAGATGATGAATCATGAATGATATGCATGTGTTATTATTAATAATTTGATAGTTGTTTATGATTTTACTTTTGAGTTTTTTTTCTAAAAGGTGTGCCTCGCTTCGCAAAGGCGTGTCTCGCCTCGTGCGCCTCGGGCCTCGGGCTCCAGGACCCTTTGCGCCTCGATGCACCTATCGCCTTTCAGAACTATGGAGTATCTAAGGCGAGTCTACAATTCTCCATTGCTGTCTAAGGGTGTATTAGGGCAGTAATTGTAATTTTCTTTCCTTTTCTGGTATAGATATTTGTCCTTAGCTATAGGTAGTTATGCTTATTGTTGTACTGCACATAGGTGCATATGGGAGGCTGGTAAGCTATGCATGTAAGCTAACTACTATTATATTTACTAATCTATCATTGGGTATCCTTGGGGTTGTGACAATGTTGTTGTTTGTAGATGGGGAAGCTAAAGCATGTTATTGTATTTCTTTAATGTTGTTATGGCATTGGCAGTTTTAATGGATACTGTCAAATGTGGAGAACTTGCTATATTGCTGGTTCCGTATTTGGGATAAGATCTAAATTTTTTTATTTAATTTAATTAGACTTGTTTTGGTTTTTGCACATGATTGTTATGTTACCTCCTTTTGTTTTGCTTTTTGCTTATCCAATTTGGTTCTAAAATAAGGAGATGCATTTCTTGGAAAAGCAGAAAAGTTACTAAAATATTCATTCTGGAATCATAATGGACTTTATTTTGGGATTCATTCTTTATTATTCCAAACATCAATTTCATTTTGATATGTTTATGGTGCGTGTGGTGATGAGATTTTATTTTGCAGGGTCGACAGGGTTTGGATTTACTCCACGTGTGATCACAGTAAACACCGGAGAGGTGGTCCTCAACCTTATGATTTTCACCCACACTGTTATTCAATGTCCATAGCTTTTGGTTAGAATTGGTCACAAAATAGAAAGAAAGAGAACACAGATCATTGCACAACTGGAGCTAATTAATAATTTCTCCCGAATGCGGTTACTGCTGTGCATTTATTGTGCTGAAAATAATTAATTATTGAAGTTATGTGAATTTCATATTTGAAACTTATCACTCAATCAGTATGTAATAGGCATAAAGTACACTTGCAATGTTTATGACTTGTGCTCTTCAGTTTCATGATTTGTTGTGTTGTAATGAGGGTTTCTCTTATGCTCTATAAGTAAGAAATAAAAGATGAAGTTTCTATTTCTTCTAGAAATGATATCCACTTCTTCATATGATCTGTATTTACTTAATTAGTAAATTGGTAAAAAGCTGTGGTACTATCTTGATTTTCTGGAATCACTGTCCTTGTATCTGATATTATAGTCATGGTTACTGCATTTTCTTTAATACACATGGATATGCATGATTCTTCATCATTCTTAAATTTGTCCTTACATGATAATTAATTTTGATCATGATTATATGCCTTACATGTGATCATCTGGAGAGCAAACTACCATGATTAGATATTAAAATTGGAGAAAATAAGTTCTACTGATTTCTTGCAGGGTTGCATATGTGGCATTTTTTCTTAGGATGTCATTGTTAGGTTAAGTAATGAAGTTTAGAAGATTTCTTGGGTTAAAGTTTATTTAGTGTTCATCATTTATTCTTGTAAATAGTACTCATGCATGAGAACCTACCCCTTAAAGTGTGACATGGTAGTATGACATGGTTTGATCCAAGTACATTTGTATTAATGTTATTCCTTTTTCCATAGCCAAGTTTGATCATCAATATGGGGAAATGTAGGAGATAATTTAAGTTCGTTTTCTGTCTTGTTATTTTAAAACGGTAGGAAATAGAGCTTGTAAAGTTAGGGCCCATATGGCAGAGCTCTCTTTTTCAATCTTAGTTTTCGTTTCTCTATTTTGACAATGAAAACAAAAAAATAGCTTTTTGTTACTTGTTTTTGTTTTCAAAAATTTTGAATAGTTTTTGAAACAAGGAAAAGGTGTTTTCACATTGTTGTTTTTGTTTTTGTTTTTGTTTTCATTTTCTTCTCCCTCCTCCACCCTTCACTTTTGCTGGCCCAATGCTGCCAGAGAATCATTGGAGGCTAGATGCCAACTGCTGGTAACCTATACTGCTGGTAACCTATTGGTGGAGTCACTTTCAAGAGATTCCCAAATCAATCTAGGGGCCTCGCCAGCTCCCAAATCTGGGAGTTGCTGGCAGCTGAGGAAAGGACAGAGGAGTTGTTGACGACCTCTGGCATCTCATCAGTTGCCAACAACATTAGGGTAAAATAGAAAATAAACATAATTTACAGAACTTAAAATGAACACAAATTTGTCAAACAATATAATAAGTTTTCATATATTTAAAATGAAAACTGAACACACAAAAACTTGAAAATGAAAACTGAATACTGAAAACTGAAAACTAAAAATTGAAAGCTCTATTAAACTAGCCCTTAACTGTTTGTTATTTTGCAGTTTATGTTTAAAAAGGAAAAAAAAAAAAAAAAAAGCAAGTTTTTAATCCATTGCACAGAGCAATAAAGTAGAAAAAAATCAAGGAGAAAAAGTTGGAAATTTGCATGTTTGTGTTTTTGACATATTTTATTATGACATGGTCTTAAGAAAATGTAGCCACGCTAGGTGAGGTGTGGCATTAATCAAATTCCATTCCATACCCATTTCAGTTATACATTGTTTCCCTATGTGTGCCCCTATCCTGATTAGTTAAATTCAAACTCTTCCCATTAGGGTAAGGGTTGGTCTGTGGTTTTTCAAGTTAAATTGTTATTCCTATTTGGGAAAAATGAAGTTCTATTTACTGTTGAAGTGTATCTTTTATTGTTTTCTTCTCTGTCTAGGTTGGGATCTTAAAAAGAAATTGTTCATAATTAATATTTTGGTGGATAACCTAGCCAAAAAGAAAGAATCGTTTGACCTATATCTTTGACATGTACATATGCATACATGACATAAATTAATTTCTATGTCAAAGATTTTTCTTCTGTAGTTAAGTATGTTTTCAAAGATATGGGATAGCTTCCAAGTGCGTTTGACATTAGTCCTTTAGAATTTGGGGGTTTCTGTGTTTACCTATTATGACATCGTGTTGTTGATTACATAAATCCCACATCTCTGTTTAATCTTATACTTCTTTATCTGCTTCTCAGGATGTATCTTCCAAAATAATGTCATTTTCTCAAAATGGCTCAGGAGCTATCTGCATTCTGTCAGCAAATGGTGCCATATCTAATGTGACACTTCGCCAAGCGGCAACATCTGGTGGAACTGTAACATATGAGGTGATAATGTCATGTATCTGCTTTGCTATCTTTACCTGTGATGGATTTTGAACTGCACGGGAACTTCAGTTGCTAATATAAGATATATTTGCTATTATTACACTAGCTTGTATTCTAGGAATAGGAGAAACTGTAGAAGGAAGAAGACTATTTTAATCTGTTATGCTGGTATATTGGTACTTGTGGATGTGGATGTGGATGTGAAAAGAGAAGGGGAAGTGTATGAGAAAGAGAACCATAAGAAAATTGATGTCAATACTCTGTGTTTGAAGTTTCTAATTAGCATTTGCATTTGGTTCTAGCTTTAATTAGTGCGTGAAAGCTGATATTGTCTTTTGCAATAGGGCAGAAGAATGTTTCATCTTCACCCTCTCAAATATTATGAACCCCCTTAAAGATTGTTTGTGCAGGAACAGGTTTTATTAAATGAACACTTATTTTTTGGTCACATAAGACCACTTTTTGTGCTTCATATTGTGTCAATAAAATGTATAATGACATCATATGAACTCTTAACAGTCTAAACAAGACATTAATTAAAATAAAATAAAATGTTGTTTTAAAATCTAGTTTCTGCTTTTCTTAAGCTAATTGGACTGCCTACATTTTATGAGAGAGCATTATAGGAATTTAAATGTTATTGTAAACCTATGTAGTTCAAGGGATTCAGTTCCCTGGTACTACTCAAACTTGTGTCATGCAATGTGAACTGAGCGTAATCCCTGTGTCATTGCGGTTACAATAAATCTCTCAAACTCAGTACTCTATTGTTACTGATACCTCAATTTGACATTAAGCATTGGAAATGGAATGCATGGTTAACACCCACATTGTTAGATTCACCATAACTCTTTTTGTATGGAATTGTTTAAATATGAGTCCATATCTTCATCATTGTTTTAGTTAAACTATTCGTTATAGGATTGCTTGTGGAGAAAATATGGTATTCCTCATTATTAGATGTGGAAAATTGATAAACTAGCTACATAGGTCTATTTTATAAAGGAGAGAAGATTTTTCATTTATTGTGTTTAAATTCGGTTCAGTCAAAACAAGTTGCAGATGGAACTTGTATTCTTATTTGTGCTGGTGTATAATTTTCAAACATCTTAAATTACACTAAATGCTGTCATACTGGTTGTGCAGGGACGGTTTGAGATCCTTACACTTTCTGGTTCATATATGCTCTTGGAGAGTGGTGGACAGCGCAGCAGAACTGGTGGTCTAAGTGTGCTGTTAGCTGGGCCAGATGGTCGAGTTTTAGGTGGTGGTGTAGCGGGCCTTCTAACTGCAGCTGCTCCAGTGCAGGTATGTTTGCCTTTGAATTGGTTGTATGTTTTTCAGTTCCTAAAATGTCTATGGTACATCACTTCTAGTAGCTGGGAAGTACGGATCTTTCCTTCTGATTGAAGTAAGATATAATCAGGATGCCAACCTTTTAAGGACATTATTCAATTATTCACATTCATAGCTGTATACTGTTTGTATTTGTATATATGGTTTTTGTTTTTCCCTTTTTTTTGGTTGAAACATTATTGGTTTTTTGTTTTAATTTTTCTGGTTAAACATAATTAATTATTAATATGTAAGAAAAAGCTAATTTATTCCTGTCCCTGGAAAGCACATGTGATTCCAGGATGATCCCGTTCTTCATGAGCATTAGCCATCCTGTACAAAACAATAGCGCTTAATAGGTGTTAATTCTTTTTTATCCCCTGGGATCCTCCTGTTTTACAGTTTTTTGCATCTGTTAAACCTTCTCAGCTGCACTTTTCATTTGACTCGGAATCTGGGCTTGCAGTCCATTATAACATGATTCATCTCCGTGTTAACAACTTTAAAGGATGGTCCTGGGGACTTCTCTTCTTTTCTTTTCTTTTCTTTTCTTTTTTTTGGGTCTCAACCCAATAAAATCATGAATAAGGTTGGACAAGAAAATTGTGTAGTATCAATGAAATTGCAGCTGTTTGCAGCCCATCTCAGGAACATCCATAAAGGTTTATGGGATAATGGCAAAATGACCTCTGCCTTTACAGATTCCTTAGTGCACATTTAAAGGAAAAAGATTAATTCAGCCAGCGAAATTCTGTTTTGGTTGCAGGTAGTTCCTGGTGGTTTTAATGCTAGCGCACATTAAGACGAAAGATTGCTAAGGCAGTGAAATGATCATTTTCTTGCAGGTAGTTGTCGGTTGTTTTAATGCAGGCCAGGAGTTGAAATCACCGGCCCAAGACACTGCTGCTGGTCCAGCAAAGCATATCCCCGGCGCTACAGGCACTGGAAGCCCTGCATCGCGGGGAACCATGAGCGAGTCCTCGGGTGGGCCTGGAAGCCCCCTTAATCAGAGCACTGGAGCCTGCAATAACAACCACCCACAAGGCATGACCACCTTACCTTGGAAGTGAAAAGATGCTTTGCTTTGCTAAGCTAACCTGCTGTCAGTGTGAGGGTGCTGCTGATGATTGTAATCTATTATCTATGTCCTGCGTTTTTGTAAGTTCATCTTTCGTCTGGAAAGACCTTCACCAACAAACTACATCCTCTCTGAACTGCAAAAAAAGCCCTTTCCCTACATTGCATCACTAAACAGACAACTGACAGGATTGTGTTTGTCAACCCTCCTTTTCTTTTCTTAGCTTTAGTACAATTCTGTATTGTTATTATATTTAGACAGGAGAATTTTAAATGTTGTCATTAGAAACTTATATTTTAAAATTTTTATATTCAAAATTTGATTGTTTAGATACATATAATAATTGAAAGAAGTTCAAATAATAATAATAATTTTTAAGTTAATAATATGTTTTACATTTCGTATTAATTTATACATAAGTTGTACTAAAATGATATTTTATAACAAATTTTAGCATACACATCGTATAGAATTTGATTCTTGAAAATGTATTGATAGGAAATAATAAATCCATCTTAACACGGGGGAACATGCAAATTCAAATGCTTTTCCAAATCGTCCATCGTACGAGCAATCCTCCGGATCGTGATTGTGCAAGATTTTAATTCGTTGAATGCTTTTACCCAAAAAAAAAATGGATAGATATCACGACGGACATCCTTCAAAAAATTACATCAGCTGACAGCTGCGACTCTGCCGCCCATTTTGTTCTTACAAATGTCACTGATTTGCTCAGACTATAAGAAATTCAAAAAAGAAAAGGCAAATAATATTTACCCCAAGCTGACAGAAATCCAGGATACCTGAGTACACAGCTGACACTTGTTAACTCTGCAACATATAAGAAACTCCACTGCAGCCAGATGCCGGATCGTCCATTTGCTTGCCTGAAGAAGAGATGAGCCCATCAGTGACTGGAAAAATGGGTGAAGAATTAAGGCATGGTCCATGGTGTGAGCATTCTAAGCTCCCTTGCCTTCATCACAAGGATTCTGGACTTGTGGAAGGCCTGATTCTTGATGGCATTTGCATGGCACCATGCTGTTGAGCACCAAACTGATACTTCGACAAGTTCTTGGGGGTGATAGACATTCTGTTCAATGATTCGTCAAATTCGTCAAAATCCAGGTCATGTTCTCCCAAACTCCTAGCCATTACATCATCATCAGCATTGTCCTTCCTGCTCCCAGCAATACAAACCTCAACATCATCTTCACTGCTACAATCATAGTCATCGTCGTCATATGTAGTTCTTACCATTGACCAGTACACAAAGCTTCGCCGAATGAATCTACATGTTGAAGCAATTTATCAAAAAGGGAATTGGGGACAGCAAAAAGAATACCGACAGAAGGATGCATGACGAGCAAAAAAAGCATTTCAGGATATTTCCAGTTCACAAGCAAGTCTTCAAAATGATCAATGGCCATCATCCTCACAAAAATTTCGATCTTAAAAACATGAATCAACTAGAATCAAATTTGTTATTCAATTTAAAAAGTCCACAATAAGAAAATTTCAAGTTTTTTAATTATTTTCTTGTCTCCTCTTACTTTTAACTGCTAATTCATTCAGTATGAGTAGGGGCTCACATAATTCGATCCAAACCGTTACACTAAACCTAGCCCGTTTAACTTTTTTGAAAATGGTCGAGTTTGAAAAATTTTTTGTATCCAAAGTTTATGCAAATAATTTTTTAATTTTAACTTCTCATAAAAAAAAATGAATTTTTTACTTTTTTATTGATTAATTATAATTCTTTTATTGTCCAAACTGCTATTTGAACCAAATGAAATCATAATTTTATGGTTTTGTTTGGTTTCACAACAACGAAATGATTTGGCTTGGTTTGGAATATATTCTAACTACAGTTATGGTTTGGTTTTTTTCCATATTTTCTTCAAACTGAATCATGCACACCCCTTGGTATGAGACATGATATTTTACGACTTTCCAGCCTGATCAGGTATATTGGGGGTTTTGTTCCTTTGACATAATCATTACTTTAATGGAGATAATGGCATCACGGTCCATGCATTTACTTGGCACAGAACTTAGGAAGAAACTATTAAAAAAAAAAAAAAAACTTTTCCCGTTGACATTGGAAATCAAAAACAAATCATCATGTAATCCATCAATTGCGACTAAATGTTTTGACATTTGATGGTTTGAGGTTGAATTCTTGGTTGGTTTTATGTTTTCATCACATACTATGCTCAATGAGGTCTTGCTATAACTGGTTGTACCAGCAATCTGTTATACCAAGCAGGCAAAAGAGGATAGCAAGAGTAAATTGGGGAAGGGAAATGATATCTAAGGCTTCACTGTAATCTATCCTTCTTTCCAGAGAAACGTATATGAATTGAATTTTTATTTTATTTTCCAAAGTATACATAAAGATCTAATGCTATCATAAAGGGTGTAGATGGTAACAATTTATTACTTCAAAGAGGATAAAATGCATGAGATGTCAATTTTAGAACTCACTTGGGGCACATTTTCTTCAGAACATATTTCAAGAGCGAGTACATGCAGAAAATTTGAAAGGGCTTCTACATGATAAGTCCTCAAAACAGGTTTCCAAAAAGTTCTTCAAACCAGCACCAAGTAATAAGAGGATGGAAGAGCTAAAAGGATGAAATGATTTCCTCAAAGAACTATAAAGGAAAGGTTTATTTGTCCTCCTTTGTTTCATCTTTTTTCTTTTCCTGTTTCGATTTCTACTTTGTTTTTCCCTTTTTTCTAAGGTGCAATAAATGCACCTTGTTGCACCTTATTTTTCAGCCAATGTGCATTTATTGCACCTTGTTTTAAATTTTCAAACAATCCTATTGATTGATTAAATGATTCAAAACCCAATGTATCTATCATCAGGCAAGGTGCAATAAATGCACCTTGTCTGAAAACAAGGTGCATTTATTGCCCCCTAGCATTACCCTTTTTTAATAAGTGAAGAAAAGAGTAAATTATTCTTTTCATGTAAGAAAATCAATCCCAAAAATATGATAAGTGGAAGCATACACAAGCAGTGTAATTACTCTGGAATCAAACAAATTATGGCCTTATAAGAGTTCCTAGACAGTGTAGAGAACCACCAATCCAGTTATTTAAGGGGGGCGCCGGGGGGGGGGGAGGGGAGAAGAAAAAGAAGAAGATTAAATAGAGTACCTGTCAGATTTTTTCAACAAACATGGGTCAAATGGGAAGAACATGTCAAGCCTTTCCATCCCACCAAAAGCTCTCGAAAGTTCTGATTCCAGCATGTCATTAAAGACAAAAATCTCTGACACTGTAAACAGGCGAGCTGCTTTTGCCTGCCGAAGAAATTCCTCCACTATAGATGGCAGACACACCTATCCAGTAGATAAATAAATGGGTGACATTATGAAAAAAGCAGGAAACTGCAAGTTACTAACCAAAGACTCCAAAACAATTATTATGGAAATGATCCAATAGAGGTACTGAAATCCATTCTACAATTTCAAACGTTTAGCCTAAAGATCTGGAGGCTTTACCTTCAGTGGGTCCAAAGGATGCTTCAATAATGCCTCTATAGGCATAATAAGAAGTTCCGACTTGAGACGTGGAATTTCCATCACGGATCGCATGCGGAAACAAAGAACATACATGATTGCCTGCATTAAGGCAAAATGACATCAGAAAACATCAGGACGTTCCAAATTAAATATAAACTACATAAAAGATGAAGTTGAGCATGAAAATAACGAAAGCAAGTAACAAGCGCATCATAAAGAACCCATGTAGCAACGGCAGGCATCAAATAAAGCACCAAAACCATATCATGCACCATAGTAACTACACTTCGTAACAGATTTACAAGATCACAGAAAGAGGAACCATTAGGGTAAGATATAAGCATGCCTGCTACCCCTTCACAAGATTAATATCATCTCACCAACATGAATGCTACATTGCAACCAATCTGACATATTGGCTCAGGACTGAAATCCCATCAGTTGATGCCATAGAATTCAAAAAAGAACAGTTTTCCCTAGAACACATAGACTCTACCAACATGCGAAGATTTCCACTCACCCCAAACATTGCATGATAGATGAATGATGACAATTAAGTTTTTAGACCTCCACTCACTATCCCTTCATAAAGGATGGTAAAGTTATGAAGAAAATAATCTAATCTAAAAAAAAAAAATCGAAATGCCCCTGACAGTGCCACAAAAATTCAGATAAATTATAGCTATTATTATCTATAAAGCAACCATAACATACCTGACATCCAGAATAAAAAACTCTGTGAGCTTTTGGATTAATATCACCGTTGTGATCTTCACAATATTCCCAACACCATCTCACCAGCCTGAAAACCTCAAAAACAACCCCCCCCCCCCCCCCCACAAAAAAAAAAAAAAAGAGAAAGGAAAGAAAGGCACTATATCAGAAATTCATATTTTATTTCCCTTATTTCAATGGGCAACAACAGAGATTGAATTGAGAGACGGGGAACTTATTGGCCACCTTTGCAATGTGTTGGCAACAAAAGAGACTGACAAAAACTTTGCACGAGACAAATAACTAGCAAGATAAGCAACAGCACTCATCCTGCATGGGATCAATAAAATAATCAGAAATTGCAGCAAACTAGTACTTGAAATGGCAGCAATAAGAACTTCATAATTTGCTAAGACACTTGCAGAGCAAATGTGAACAAGGCACTGCTAAGAACTTAAATTATTTTGCTCAGACATTTCAGGAAAAATTTAAGAATAGTAGCTGTGCAATAGGAATAGCATTGGGGGGTGGGGTGCGAGAATGCAGAATCAACTAGTGAAATGGCATCAGCAACTTAATTGGATGTTGGATTCTAACACAAAAGAATTCCAAAGTTCTCATATAGAAGGCATTTGGAAATTGGGGAAAAAAATACTTGTCAGCAAGATAATGCTAGCTGAAGTATGCTAGAGTGAAGTACATGAAATACCAAGGTCACTAATTGGCTTTCATTCATATCATAATTCCTAGAATAAATGCTCTTAACAGAGACTGCAAAAGCTTAGATGAAAAGAATCTGCTTTCTTGTTTGATCTGCTCTAACTGGTACTGATGTCCAGAGTCAGATTTAATAAATGCAATGTAAATGAAAATAATTTTCGCATAACAATAACTTGATAAAACCATTTGTCAGCAGCACTGATGAACTAACACAAATTGTTCACTAATGCAGAAACTAGACATCCTTAATCATACCTCTTAATAGGGGGGAGTGCACTGCCCATAAAAATATCTGCAAGCATATCAGCAAATCTCATGCCACAGTTTTCAGGATCAAGTGAACAAGCATAGAACATCACAAACTGCAAAAGGAAATAAAGAAATTGAAATCAACTATATGGAAGCCCAATGCTCGTTCACAACCAAGTTAGCAGGTTCTCTAAAATGCAGTAAAAACAAGAAAACAAGGATGGGATCAAAAGGATGATAGATTTTGCATATATACATCATATTTACAACACAAGATCCGAAATAGGTACCTGGGCAAACTTTGACTTGTAAGCACTCAAGACGGTTAGCTGAAATGACTGGAGAAGAGTTTCAAATACCTATTACGGCATCAAAAGACAGAACATAATTACAGTCAACCAAGAGAGTAGAATAACAAACTCATATAACAGAATGCAGAGCTTACCTTAACCAAACGTCCTACATCATAACAAGAATTAAGGTGCTCAAACATAAGGACCAATAAGCTATCTAACTTTTCAGCAACTACATTTCCCCGAAAACCCTTACGTCTTGAAAATTCTACTGGAACCTGCAAAAGAAACTTGTGTTAACATGTTGAATACAGATGATATAAAATTTAGTGGGTTTCAGACAATTTTAGGAAACAATTTAGTCATAAAGATCCATATTTTGACAGAGCTTTTAAGTTTTACAGCTAACATAGTGCAACACCTCTGATATATCAGCTAACTTTGATCAAGAAAAACAAATAACACATAATCCTTCATGAAACTAAGGATTCGCAAATAGGATTTGCCAAATGCAAGAAGTGTTTTCCATGCTCATTAAGTGTAGGTCTTTTAAATTTCTTGGTAAGAATTTTGGAGTTTATTTACCAAAAACTATTGAAATTTCTTTTAGAAAAGAGGTGAGCCTTGAGAGCAATGGTAAGGTCAATGGTAGAGCCAATACCTGGACAGAGTGTGGACAGTTTTTTTTTTACTGTAGTATTATAGAATATCATATGTTTAATTGAGTAAATAAGAAAATAAATTAAGATGTGATAGGAATCCTTACTTTTTAAAGTTAAAGTCTAAAAAAATAGGTGCATAATCAACAAGTAGCATAATTTAGTAATTTACTTTATTATAATCCAACTAATCATAAACTCATTAAAATAAAAGGTACAATTTTTTAATAAACTTATATAATTTTTCTAAAATTTATAATTGCAAAGTCAACGAAATTTCTTTTACATGTAAATTTTACATAAATTGCCTTGTTCATCTGAATGAAAATCTAAAAAACTAATCCTAATTAATGATTTGTACAAAATATTTTTTAAGTATATTTTATTTTAAGTACACAGTTTTTAAAAATACTTTTTATCATCTTGACCAAATTTTTAAAGAGATACTGTTCATATAATATTGCTTTTCCCTTACAAAACATATCTATAACATATTAAATAATATTTTGATTATCATTAAAAACTGTTTGATTATAATATAAAAACTAAGTTTGTTTATTTTGTTGCAGTACTAAACAATTTGAAAAATATTAAAATAATTAAACATTTTCTACAGTTAGTTACATTATGGTTTTTCTTTTCTTTTTTGTTTCAAACTGACTCACATTTAATAGATTTGAGTGGGAGCATTTTAAAAAAAATAAAAATTATGCACTAAATGTAATTTTTAGAAACTTGAAGAGGAAGGGGGGGGGGGGGGGGGGGGGTGATTGCCCCCACTCAACACTATGAGGCTTCTCCACTAGGTAAGGTTGCTCCCTTGTGACTGGAAGGTCACAAGTTTGCAATGTGGAAAGACCTTTTTTTGCACAGTAAGGACAACACTGAATTCAAAACAAACCTCCCTCAATCCTCGCAAAGTAGGAAGCCTCATGCACTAGGAATGCCCTTTTCTGTCAAATTTCCTAGAATGGTCATGTTTTTATTCACCAAGGCACTTGTAGATGATATGGTCTTGGTGGATGAGACAAAAGAATGCATGAATCCATTTTTGTAGCCAGTTCATTTTTTCACGTCAAAGCTCAAAATGGATTAACAAAACAACACTCAGGACTATAAAAGGAACCAAACTAGACCTCAAAATAAAAGAGTGTGTAGACCAGAAGCTCATACAAGATCAACTGTCACCATAAATAATCCAAGTCAGCATGAGCCCAGGCACATAGAAGCCTCAAGCCAACTTTAACAGCTAACTTGGCTCCATGGAAAACTTTGCACACAGCAAGTCTCCTTCCCCAACTCATGGTGGCTGTGGCAAGCAGAACCACTGGTGGGTCCATAACTTCAGCGGCTGTTACAACTCCGCCTGGCAGTGGCTCCACCACTGGATCTGTGCTCTGACTGCAGCGTTGTCTGTGGTGACGGGCTGCTTCTTTCCTGATTGCAGCCACTGATAGATGCAGCAGACTGAACGAAATTGAGAAGAGAGATTGTTTTGGCCTTTTACGTGAGAGGCAAAATTGTCCACTATGGAAAAATTGTTTTATCCCACCATGGGATAAAAAAATCTCAATATTAATTAATCCCACATGACATGGTGTCACAAACATAGTATAACCATGTTAAGTGGAATTTCCTCCTTTCTATTCTCCTACAAAATGCCCCGGAAACGGATTTAAACCAGTCAAACTTGGAGGTAAATGTCATCATGCATCCATATGAGACACTGCTCATCAAGCATTTTAAGAAGTCACATAATAGGCCCCGAAACGGATTTAAACCAGTCAAACTTGGAAGTAAATGTCATCATGCATCCATATGAGACACTGCTCATCAAGCATTTTAAGAAGTCACATAATAGGCATATAAATATAGAACTTCCAAGTTCCAGCCAAAAGAGATGCAAAAAGATCAATGCTACATAATTCGCATGTAGAAAACATACCTCATCAACTTTTTCCTCAATATCATCAATGGTCTCCTCCACCTCTTCAAGCTCCATCTCAAACATGCCTTTACTAGAATCATCATTCAAAATATCATCCCATTCTATCTCCACCTGTGAAGCACAAACACAAAGTATAAAGGTAAGTGAAACGCCAGTTTTCCAGGTTGATTTACTGGGAACACAAAATTTTGAAGACTCACGTCCAAATCTATCAACCTATCGACCACTGCTATAAGCATCATGCTGCCAACAAGCTCTCCCATGGCACCACTCTCCAATGTTAACATGTTCTCCACATATATCACAATCAACTGCAAAACACATGGTACAACCTCAAATAAGATTTACAAAAATTAATCTAGTCTTAAAAAATTCATAGAATACCCCGAAGAAGCACACGTATGGATGATGCCAAATACATGGACATTGATATTGACTCCAGATACAATAATCTGGGTAAAAAGATACCATGCAACAGTAAACACTAATTCACCAATTTTATGCCATTGAGGCACAAATGTGTATATATATTTGAACTGAATATTTAATATATTATTATTCATCATCATAGAAAAAGTCAGCAGGTAAAAATGTACCAATTAGCATCCAATGTCCTAAAAGACACACAAAAAGTAGGCAAGCGTTCAACCTTCCAACAATCAAGAAGAACCAAATTCCACATGATGGCCTATTGCCAGGCTAATAGTGGAAAAGGAAGTCAAGATAGGTGAAAAGTGCAATACAACAGAAGAGAATCCATTTTAACTAAACCATTTGACAAAATGTCAGGTTCTATATTAGAGTGCCAGAACGTAATCAAACAGAGCAATCTTTCCACGTAAATCATCAATATCATGGCAACTTCACGCCGCTGCATAATAACAATTTCTGGCATGTTGTCTTTAAAACATGCTACATACCAGTAAATCTAATAATCTCATGAAGTGGAACGGTAACTTTAATAGAAGAAAAACTCCAAGTTGGCACCATTAGTTGAAACTCACAGGTTCGTTGCTATAAATATTTGGCATTCTCTGGATAACTATTGGCAATAGTCGTAAAGGTGCAAGAGGCACTAAATCAGTAATATCTTTCAACGCTGAATGCACACGATAAAGAACTTGGTCCTTTCTTGCAAGACCACGTGGATGCTTCAGCAATTCTTTGAAAGAATGTGGAGGGATAAAATTGCATATGAGCATGTCTAAGCATGAATCAACGTATTTTCCACTCGAACCAGCCTGCATTTTAACAAAAAAAGGTATAGTTACAAAGGATTCACCAAGAAACCACGCACAAATCACATGAAACTCACATACCAAGGATATTATTAGCTCAACTATTGCATCCATCACGTCAGGCCCATAGTTCCACATGCTCATTCTAAATACCTGACAAGAAAAACCATGTTGAACTTAAAAAAAGCTAAGGTGAATGGTATCGAAACACAGCCACAAATATACAAGTTCATGCATCAGTGACTTACTGAAGAAAGAAGAGACTCATGGTGAACGCTATCAATGTAGCAAACTGCTCCTGACAAAGCCTTTAAACTTGTCTGCCCAAGAACAACAAAATAACATAAAGAAAAGTAATAATAAGTAGATAAAAACAAAGGCTGAGGATGATGATTCTTCACAAGAATAAAAATGTTGCTATATCAAATAAGTTGGCTTTTGAAAACATACCACAAGTAGTGCCACCTCATCTGGGTGGAAGCATTCCCTGCGATGGATAACACCAACAAGCTGATTGTAATCGTCACTGTCACCCTGGGACATCGATGTTCATCAGCATTATATATTTACAAAGAGTTTGACGCAAAAACAACTCAATGTACCATTCAACAAATCAGGATTGTATAATTAATCAGTCCAGGTAGTCGGGAGTTATTTCAAAAGGTTGCCCAAGGTTCCTCCTTGGCAAATTTAATCACATTGCAGGGAGGAAAAACACAATATGGTGAAACTAACTTAAGCTGAGAAAAGTAGTTTGCTAGAGTTAAAGAATTTCGGCTCAGGGTCCAATAACTGCGCCAAACTACTTCAAGAGTTGGCACCTGGACCCTCCAAATCAATGATCGATCAGTGGCATATTATGAACTATCCGTTAGTCCTTAGGGCATCCATTAGAATTAACAACGATGTGTAATTCAAGGATCGGCATTTACCAGTAACCCATAGAATAAAAATATCAGATTCTTACCAGAGAGACTGATTTGAGGGCGTCGCGGACACGACACACCAACTCTGAATCCGTGAAATCAGCACCGTCCTCCTCCATGACTACTGTCAATTCTGCCTTCTGATTCGCCAGTTCCACTCCCATGGCCGGGCACCAGAAACCTCGAATAAACTACACGACCTCCGAAAAGAGAAAACCAGAACAATCGAACATCTCACCCCTGTTATTATCAAAACCGATTCTATTTGCAGAATATACGTATAAAGGGCTTACTGCCAATGGACCAAGCCAGAGAAGAGCGTTTCTGCGGAAGTATCTCTCCTCCTCCTCCTCTGTTCTGTGTTATGTTTCGTTGCCGCCAGACAGACGAAACTGGTTGGATATCACGTTGCCTTTCAAACTTCTACACAAACCCTAACTCTAACAACCTTCTGTCTTCAACCCTGGTTAGGTTTTCTAACTCTTGTTTATATATCTCACCGGCGGTGTGTGAGAAAAAATAAATAAATAAATAAATAGAAATCATTTTAAATTGAATTGTGGGTCCACATAATCCCGTAGGTACGTGGTAGAAGGGTCAAAATGTCCATTAGAGCCCGTTGCTAATGGATAACGTTTTTGGGCCCCGAGAAGTCGAGCTGAATATGAAGGCCCATTACTAATTGGATCACTTAAGTATACAATTAAGTGATTCGCTTTCATGCTAAATATAGGATTATAGATTAATATTTTTTTATATTCGTTAGTGTGGGTATTTTTTTTTATTTTTATGTCTAAAAAATTATAAGATCTATCATGAAGAATTTACTGTCAACACATAAGACTTACAAATTTAAATGGTTAGGATATAAACTTTGATATTATATTAAAAAAATATATAAGTTTTAATCATCAGGTGTTGTATTGTATCTAACTTTACTGTGATACATATATATATAGGTAATAGATAAATAATTATAAAAAAAATTACAAAGAATCTATATGATACTTGAAATACTTTCAAAATATGATAATTGTTGTTATCAAAATATAATAATTATTTTTTTGTGCATAAGAGTGTCTCAAGTGTAGTTTATAGGAGACTTACAGAAAAGAAAAAAAAATGGTTAAGGGCTCAAACGAGTTAAATGCTTTAGTCAATCTCTTTTGATGAAGTGAATAAAACCAATAGAGTTGTAGTTTTCTTAGAATTGTGAGCATACATTTACTAAAAGATTAGTCTCATTTTTATAGGATGAAGGAGATTGATAGGTGGAGGAAAAGCTACAATATTTGGCGGGCATTTTGAGCTCTATTCTAGATTTATAGAGGAGAATATTAAAGTATAAGAGTCTTTTGAATAACTATGATCGAGTGCCTCATTAGTTCCCATGAGAGTTTTTCGAAGAAATAAAGTTCCCAAGCAAGGTCACTTGAGTCAAGGTCATTTGGTCTTTTAGTCACTCAATTAGTTACTCGCACAGGTCCCTCGCAAGCCCCTCAATCAAGCCTTTTGCATGCCCCTCAACCAAGTCTCACGCATGCCCCTCGAGGCCAAGTTTATTGCACACCTCCTTAGTTAAGTTTCTTACGAGCCAAGTTTTACGATAACTTTGTTTTATGACCATTTTTTCTTAAACTTAAGTTATTCGTAGACCTACTTTCTTGAACACAACAATAACAATATTCTCAACATATTTTCATAAGAGTCCGATCATCTTTAGACAATTTATCTAATATTTATTTACATATTTTTTTATTATTTTAATAACAAAAAATATGTAACGTAATAAAATAAAATAGCTTACCAAACGAATTTCGACATGTCATTTAGGGAAACTCCCACAACATCTTTGTGTATACATACGCTTCTACATATGAGTATATATACATACACGTACATATGCATGTTCATGTATGTATGCCTATATTTATATATAAATTATATTTTAAGTATGCAGTATTTTACTTTAAATTAATACAATCAAATTATTTTTTAAAACGAGTCAACTCTCGTGAATTCATTGAAGTGTACACAGCAGTTCTCTACAAAGACAATCGGTAATGGCTGGCCACTTTGAATATCTATCCATCTATCTTCTCTCTAACTACAAAATTTAACCAAAAAAAAAAGAAAAAAGAAAAAAGAATGGCTGGCCACTTTGAATATTTACCTCAAGTTCGTCGTAAAATCTTAATTGACTTTGAGGTTCACTTTGAATCTTAACCCAGTGAAAAGGGCCTAAAAGTATGCTAAACGTTCAGGATATTGAATATAATTAACCTTATTATTATTTGCGTTGTTACACGGTTATAACAATAAATTTGTAAAGGAGAAAATTGTTAATGGATGACCCATGTGTGGCTGATTCGAGCGATTGATGACTCTCGTGTGGTGTATCTGAGCAATTGATGACTCACTTGGGGGATGGATGACTCTTTCGGGCCATGGGTGACGTGTGGATTATCCAAACGATGAGTAATTATCGGGAGAGATGGGTGAGTCTCCCGGGATGGAGTGACAGTGATGGATGAGCCTCTCGAGGTGGAGTGACAACGATTGATGAGTCTCACGGGGGGTCACGACAGCGATAGATGAATCTCTCGGGGGTTACGACAACGATGGGTGAGTCCCTTGGCTAGTTTGAGAGCGATGGATGATTTGTTGGAAAGAAAATCGATTAGGGACGCGGGTGAGAATTCTCGCGTAGACCCTTCAATACTTAAGTTAGTCTCTCATAGAAATGAAATGCTTAAAGACAAAAAGTAAGTACGAAAATGAGAGATTGCATCCCGAATGAAGGAAAATACCCTCTATTTATAGCGATGGAAGGGACATTCACGTGTCATGTGACTTATTTTTCTCGAATATATCGGAGGTGATTTTGACCAAATCTTATGAAGTTATTGGTGCAAAGGTACACGAGTGCAAGCACACAAGCGTGTGCACAGAGGCGCGCATTAGGCAGCCCCTGAGAGACCTCTCAGGGGCATGAGAATACCCCCGAGACTCTCTCAGGGGTGGGGGTGGAGTCCTCCCTCTTAATTTCTTTAGCCACGCTGCCGCATGCCAGCATGGCAAAGGAGGAAGAGCCCTTTTTTTCCTGGCCACGCTGCTGCGTGGCAGCGTAGGGGAGGGAAGCGGCTTAGGCCGCTTCCATGTGGCCATTGTGGGCGCCTCTTGGCTGCATGATGCAGCCAGGTGGCAACCTTATAAATTGCCACGTGGCGGCTCTTGGGGCTGCCACATGGCATTTCATTTTTCCTTTATTTATTTTTTTTAAGCAGGCATAACAACTTGTTTGTAGTTATTAATTTTTATTGTACTTTGATTTTGATTTGTTTGACTAAGGATGGAGATATTTTTGAAATTATTGTCCTTATACGATTTTTTATTGGTCGTGTTCTTGATTTTAACAAAAATAAATAAATTATAGGTAAAAATTTTATCTCACTATATAAGATAAAGAATTGAAGACTTGATCTCACAGTATAAAAATAAAAAATCGAACCCTACTATCTATCTGTACAAATCTTCACTTATTTAAAATTAACTATTTGACTTATGCCTCGAAAATTATGATGGAGATAGCCTTAGTTATGTCAACTCAGAGACATTCCCTCGTGATCTTTAAACATTTGCTCTATTTCATTCTTCATTGATTTTTATGTTGTTTTACTTATATATCAATACTACCATTAATCAAATTGTGTCCAAGTAGAAAAAAAATTATGTATAATTTAATTTTACTAAATACCTATACTATGTAGAATTAAATAAAAAAATAATATAAAATTCATAATACATTATAAAAAATAAAGGGTCAATAGCAAAAAAAAAAAAATATATATCTTTTTACAAATTTATAAATTTATTAAAACGTTTTAATTTTGACAATTATATTCTAATTAAGTATAATTTTATCCAACACTTGAAGTTAATTTAAAATGTATGTGTCATGTTACCTATCATTCAAAAAATGTATAAGAATTGAATCTATATATACACATATGAAAAAAAATAAAATTACACAAGTGAGTCTCATTCTTATATATTTTTTTATGACATGTGACTTGCCACTTTAGTAATAATATACGTCTTCTAAAATAATTTTAATTATTAGATAAAATTATACTCAATTCAGTTGATCGAGATAAAATTATCAAAATTAAAATGTTTATATAAATTTATATATTTGCGAAAATGTATAGATTTTTTTTTCTACTTGACTAGGAATGAATTGTTGAACTTGCATTAAATAATTAATATGTTATAAAATATTAATTATAATAAATGTATGGGTTGGGCTAGATTACTTTAGGTCAAAATTTTTATTAATTTATACTCAATCAAAATTAAAGTGTTTTAAAAAAGTCTAAGCTAATCCATCCCAAATCTTAATATATATTAAAGTAACAGAGTTTTTGCAAACAATTTCCCACCCAAAAACTGTCTTTAAAATTTGCATTAAATTTGCATGAGTTTTTTAATGTTATTAATCAATCAAAAATAAATATTTTCTGTCATATATTCTCATTAATTAATCTCTCAATTAATTAAAAATAAATATTATTACTAAAAATATGAATATACAACTTGGACTATTAATTAAGTTATAAAAAATCGACCATATTTTTTAATGTTTTCAATGTTTTGTTATTATTGCATAAATTAAATTTCGATAGTATAAATCAAAATCCATATTTTCAATATTATTGCACATAATTTTCCGCCAAAAAGCTGCCTTTAGTTTTTTTTTTCAAGAAGTAATATTCCTTCCAATTAAAAACGTGTTATTGAATATTTCTGAAAACGTATTATGCAATATTCAGATCATAAATTGTTCGATTTTTGCGTATAAATTGCTCTATTATCTAATATTAAAAATTAAAAAATATGCATCAGTAATAATCAATAGGTTTTTTAATATAATTAATT